>NW_025956010.1:0-42813 GCF_023159225.1 Perognathus longimembris pacificus | reverse complement strand
CTGAGGAGTTCCCAGTACATTATCCTTTCCCCTGTGTAATTACCTTAACAAGCTTCAGCTGTTTTTATTCTCAGAAGGTTTACTCCCTGATATACAGCTGCCTACCCCCTTCGTAAGTGCTGGTCCTAAATGAGCTTTTTTCTCTGTTCCCTCACCAAAATCCAGATTCTTTTCGGGAGTTACCAGTACAGTAACCATACCAGGAAGTCCTTAATGTATTAAGCTACTGCTTTTCTTAATCTCAGTGGAGATATTTACTGATAAACAGCTACCTTCGCAGAATGTTCATGACGTTCCTAAATGAGCTTTTACCTCTCTCCCCTCACCACAAATCAGATTCTTCTGAGGAGTTCCCAGTACATTATCCTTTCCCCTGTGTAATTACCTTAACAAGCTCCAGCTGTTTTTATTCTCAGAAGGTTTACTCCCTGATAAACAGCTGCCTACCCCCTTCGTAAGTGCAGGTCCTAAATGTGCTTTTTTCTCTGTTAACTCACCAAAATCCAGATTCTTTTGGGGAGTTACCAGTACAGTAACCATACCAGGAAGTACTTAATTCATTAAGCTACTGCTTTTCTTAATCTCAATGGAGATATTTACTGATAAACAGCTACCTACGCAGCATGTTCATGTCGTTCCTAAATGAGCTTTTATCTCTCTCCCCTCACCACAAATGAAATTCTTCTGAGGAATTCCCAGTACATTATCCCTTCCCCTGTGTAATTACCTTAACAAGCTCCAGCTGTTTTTATTCTCAGAAGGTTTACTCCCTGATATACAGCTGCCTACCCCCTTCGTAAGTGCAGGTCCTAAATGTGCTTTTTTCTCTGTTCACTCACCACAATCCAGATTCTTTTGGGGAGTTACCAGTACAGTAACCATACCAGGAAGTACGTTATTTATTAAGCTACTTCTTTTCTTAATCTCAATGGAGATATTTACTGATAAACAGCTTCCTACGCAGCATGTTCATGTCGTTCCTAAATGAGCTTTTATCTCTCTCCCCTCACCACAAATCAGATTCTTCCGAGGAGTTTCCAGTAAATTATCCTTTCCCCTGTGTAATTTCCTTAACAAGCTCCAGCTGTTTTTATTCTCAGAAGATTTACTCCCTTATATACAGCTGCCTACCCCCTTCGTAAGTGCAGGTCCAAAATTAGATTTTTTCTCTGTTCCCTCACCACAATCCAGATTCTTTTGGGGAGTTACCAGTACAGTAACCATAGCAGGAAGTACTTAATTTATTAAGCTACTGCTTTTCTTAATCTCAGTGGAGATATTTACTGATAAACAGCTACCTACGCAGCATGTTCATGTCGTTCCTAAATGAGCTTTTATCTCTTTCCCCTTACCACAAATCAGATTCTTCTGAGGAGTTCCCAGTACATTATCCTTTCCCCTGTGTAATTACCTTAACAAGCTCCAGCTGTTTTTATTCACAGAAGGTTTACTCCCTGATATACAGCTGCCTACCTCCTTCGTAAGTGCAGGTCCTAAATGAGCTTTTTTCTCTGTTCCCTCACCACAATCCAGATTCTTTTGGGGAGTTACCGGTACAGTAACCATACCAGGAAGTACTTCACTTATAAAGCTACTGCTTTTCTTAATCTCAGTGGAGATATTTACTGATAAACAGCTACCTACGCAGCATGTTCATGTCGTTCCTAAATGAGCTTTTATCTCTCTCCCCTCACCACAAATCAGATTCTTCTGAGGAGTTCCCAGTACATTATCCTTTCCCATGTGTAATTACCTTGACAAGCTCCAGCTGTTTTTATTCTCAGAAGGTTTACTCCCTGATATACAGCTGCCTACTCCCATCGTAAGTGCAGGTCCTAAATGAGCTTTTTCTCTGTTCCCTCAACACAATCCAGATTCTTTTGGGGAGTTACCAGTACAGTAACCATACCAGGAAGTACTTAATTTATTAAGCTACTGGTTTTCTTAATCTCAGTGGAGATATTTACTGATAAACAGCTACCTACGCAGCATGTTCATGTCGTTCCTAAATGAGCTTTTATCTCTCTCCCCCTCACCACAAATCAGATTCTTCTGAGGAGTTCCCAGTACATTATCCTTTCCCCTGTTTAATTACCTTAACAAGCTCCAGCTGTTTTTATTCTCAGCAGGTTTACTCCCTGATATACAGCTGCCTACCCCCTTCGTCAGTGCAGGTCCTAAATGAGCTTTTTTCTCTGTTCATTCACCACAATCCAGATTCTTTTGGGGAGTTACCAGTACAGTAACCATACCAGTAAGTACTTAATTTATTAAGCTACTGCTATTCTTAATCCCAGTGTAGATATTTACTGATAAACAGCTACCTACGCAGCATGTTCATGTCGTTCCTAAATGAGCTTTTATCTCTCTCCCCTCACGACAAATCAGATTCTTCTGAGGAGTTCCCAGTACATTATCCTTTCCCCTGTGTAATTACCTTAACAAGCTCCAGCTGTTTTTATTCTCACAAGGTTTACTCCCTGATATAAAGATGCCTACCCCCTTCGTAAGTGCAGGTCTTAAATGAGCTTTTTTCTTTGTTCCCTCACCACAATCCAGATTCTTTTGGGGAGTTACCAGTACAGTAACCATACCAGGAAGTACTTAATTTATTAAGCTACTGCTTTTCTTAATCTCAGTGGAGATATTTACTGATAAACAGCTACCTACGCAGCATGTTCATGTCGTTCCTAAATGAGCTTATATCTCTCTCCCCTCACCACAAATCAGATTCTTCAGAGGAGTTTCCAGTACATTATCCTTTCCCCTGTGTAATTTCCTTAACAAGCTCCAGCTGTTTTTATTCTCAGAAGGTTTACTCCCTTATATACAGCTTCCTACCCCCTTCGTAAGTGCAGGTCCTAAATGAGCCTTTTTTCTCTGTTCCCTCACCACAATCCAGATTCTTTTGGGGAGTTACCAGTACAGTAACCATACCAGGAAGTACTTAATTTATTAAGCTACTGCTTTTCTTAATCTCAGTGGAGATATTTACTGATAAACAGCTACCTACGCAGCATGTTCATGTCGTTCGTAAATGAGCTTTTATCTCTCTCCCCTCACTACAAATCAGATTCTTCTGAGGAGTTCCCAGTACATTATTCTTTCCCCTGTGTAATTACCTTAACAAGCTCCAGCTGTTTTTATTCTCAGGTTTACTCCCTGATAAACAGCTGCCTACCCCCTTCGTAAGTGCAGGTCCTAAATGAGCTTTTTTCTCTGTTCCCTCACCACAATCTAGATTCTTTTGGGGAGTTACCAGTACAGTAACCATACCAGGAAGTACTTAATTTATTAAGCTACTGCTTTTCTTAATCTCAGTGGAGATATTTACTGATAAACAGCTACCTACTCAGCATGTTCATGTCGTTCCTAAATGAGCTTTTATCTCTCTCCCCTCAACACAAATCAGATTCTTCTGAGGAGTTCCCACTACATTATCCTTTCCCCTGTGTAATTACCTTAACAAGCTCTAGCTGTTTTTATTCTCAGAAGGTTTACTCCCTGATATACAGCTGCCTACCCCCTTCGTAAGAGCAGGTCCTAAATGAGCTTTTTTCTCAGTTCCCTCACCACAATCCAGATTCTTTTGGGGAGTTACCAGTACAGTAACCATACCAGGAAGTACTTAATTTATTAAGCTACTGCTTTTCTTAATCTCAGTGGAGATATTTACTGATAAACAGCTACTTAAGCAGCATGTTCATGTCGTTCCTAAATGAGCTTATATCTCTCTCCCCTCACCATAAATCAGATTCTTCTGAGGAGTTCCCAGTACATTATCCTTTCCCCTGTGTAATTACCTTAACAAGCACCAGCTGTTTTTATTCTCAGAAGGTTTACTCCCTGATATACAGCTGCCTACCCCCTTCTTAAGTGCAGGTCCTAAATGAGATTTTTTCTCTGTTCCCTCACCACAATCCAGATTCTTTTCGGGAGTTACCAGTACAGTAACCATACCAGGAAGTACTTAATTTATTAAGCTACTGCTTTTCTTAATCTCAGTGGAGATATTTACTGATAAACAGCTACGTACGCAGCATGTTCATGTCGTTCCTAAATGAGCTTTTATGTCTCTCCCCTCACCACAAATCAGATTCTTCTGAGGAGTTCCCAGTACATTATCCTTTCCCCTGTGTAATTACCTTAACAAGCTCCAGCTGTTTTTATTCTCAGAAGGTTTACCTCCCTGATATACAGCTGCCTACCCCCTTCGTAAGTGCAGGTCCTAAATGAGCTTTTTTCTCTGTTCCCTCACCACAATCCAGATTCTTTTGGGGAGTTACCAGTACAGTAACCATACCAGGAAGTACTTAATTTATTAAGCTACTGCTTTTCTTAATCTCAGTGGAGATATTTACTGATAAACAGCTACCTACGCAGCATGTTCATGTCGTTCCTAAATGAGCTTTTATCTCTCTCCCCCTCACCAAAAATCAGATTCTTCTAAGGAGTTCCCAGTACATTATCCTTTCCCCTGTGTAATTACCTTAACAAGCTCCAGCTGTTTTTATTCTCAGAAGGTTTATCCCTGATATACAGCTGCCTACCCCCTTCGTAAGTGCAAGTCCTAAATGAGCTTTTTTCTCTGTTCCCTCACCATAATCCAGATTCATTTGGGGAGTTACCAGTACAGTAACCATACCATTAAGTACTTAATTTATTAAGCTACTGCTTTTCTTAATCTCAGTGGAGATATTTACTGATAAACAGCTACCTACGCAGCATGTTCTTGTCGTTCCTAAATGAGCTTTTATCTCTCTCCCCTCACCACCAATCAGATTCTTCTGAGGAGTTCCCAGTACATTATCCTTTCCACTGTGTAATTACCTTAACAAGCTCCAGCTGTTTTTATTCTCAGAAGGTTTACTCCCTGATATACAGCTGCCTACCCCCTTCTTAAGTGCAGGTCTTAAATGAGCTTTTTTCTCTGTTACCTCACCACAATCCAGATTCTTTTGGGGAGTTACCAGTACAGTAACTATACCAGGAAGTACTTATTTATTAAGCTACTGCTTTTCTTAATCTCAGTGGAGATATTTACTGATAAACAGCTACCTACGCAGCATGTTCATGTCGTTCCTAAATGAGCTTTTATCTCTCTCCCCCTCACCACAAATGAGATTCTTCTGAGGAGTTCCCAGTACATTATCCTTTCGCCTGTGTAATTACCTTAACAAGCTCCAGCTGTTTTTATTCTCGGAAGGTTTACTCCCTGATATACAGCTGCCTACCCCCTTCGTAAGTGCAGGTCCTAAATGAGCTTTTTCTCTGCTCCCTCACCACAATCCAGATTCTTTTGGGGAGTTACCAGTACAGTAACCATACCAGGAAGTACTTAATTTATTAAGCTACTGCTTTTCTTAATCTCAGTGGAGATATTTACTGATAAACAGCTACGTACGCAGCATGTTCATGTCGTTCATAAATGAGCTTTTATCTCTCTCCCCTCACCACAAATCAGATTCTTCTGAGGAGTTCCCAGTACATTATCCTTTCCCCTGTGTAATTACCTTAACAAGCTCCAGCTGTTTTTATTCTCAGAAGGTTTACTCCCTGATATACAGCTGCCTACCCCCTTCCTAAGTGCAGGTCATAAATGAGCTTTTTTCTCTGTTCTCTCACCTCAATCCAGATGCTTTTGGAGAGTTACCAGTACAGTAACCATACCAGGAAGTACTTAATTTATTAAGCTACTGCTTTTCTTAATCTCAGTGGAGATATTTACTGATAAACAGCTACCTACGCAGCATGTTCATGTCGTTCCTAAATGAGCCTATATCTCTCTCCCCTCACCACAAATCAGACTCTTCTGAGGAGTTCCCAGTACATTATCCTTTCCCCTGTGTAATTACCTTAACAAGCTCCAGCTGTTTTTATTCTCAGATGGTTTACTCCCTGATATACAGCTGCCTACCCCCTTCGTAAGTGCAGGTCCTAAATGAGCTTTTTTCTCTGTTCCCTCACCACAATCCAGATTCTTTTCGGTAGTTACCAGTACAGTAACCATACCAGGAAGTACTTAATTTATTAAGCACTGCTTTTCTTAATCTCAGTGGAGATATTTACTGATAAACAGCTACCTACGCAGCATGTTCATATCGTTCCTAAATGAGCTTTTTTTTTTTTTTTCCCAATCCTGGGCCTTGGACTCAGGGCCTGAGCACTGTCCCTGGCTTCTTCCCGCTCAAGGCTAGCACTCTGCCACTTGAGCCACAGCGTCGCTTCTGGCCGTTTTCTGTATATGTGTTGCTGGGGAACCGAACCTAGGGCCTCATGTATCAGAGGCAGGCACTCTTGCCACTAGGCTATATCCCCTGCCCCCTAAATGAGCTTTTATCTCTCTCCCCTCACCACAAATCACATTCTTCTGAGGAGTTCCCAGTACATTATCCTTTCCCCTGTGTAATTACCTTAACAAGCTCCAGCTGTTTTTATTCTCAGAAGGTTTACTCCCTGATATACAGCTGCCTACCCCCTTCGTAAGTGCAGGTCCTAAATGAGCTTTTTTCTCTGTTCCCTCACCACAATCCAGATTCTTTTGGGGAGTTACCAGTACAGTAACCATACGAGGAAGTACTTAATTTATTAAGGTACTGCTTTTCTTAATCTCAGTGGAGATATTTACTGATATACAGCTACCTACGCAGCATGTTCATGTCGTTCCTAAATGAGCTTTTATCTCTCTCCCCTCACCACAAATCAGATTCTTCTGAGGAGTTCCCAGTACATTATCCTTTCCCCTTTGTAATTACCTTAACAAGCTCCAGCTGTTTTTATTCTCAGAAGGTTTACTCCCTGATATAAAGCTGCCTACCCCCTTCGTAAGTGCAGGTCTTAAATGAGCTTTTTTCTCTGTTCCCTCACCACAATCCAGATTGTTTTGGGGAGTTACCAGTACAGTAACCATACCAGGAAGTACTTAATTTATTAAGCTACTGCTTTTCTTAATCTCAGTGGAGATATTTACTGATAAACAGCTACCTACGCAGCATGTTCATGTCGTTCCTAAATGAGCTTTTATCTCTCTCCCCTCACCACAAATCAGATTTTTGTGAGGAGTTCCCAGTACATTATCCTTTCCCCTGTGTAATTACCTTAACAAGCTCCAGCTGTTTTTATTCTCAGAAGGTTTACTCCCTGATATACAGCTGCCTACCCCCTTCGTAAGTGCAGGTCCTAAATGAGCTTTTTTCTCTGTTCCCTCACCACAATCCAGATTCTTTTGGGTAGTTACCAGTACAGTAACCATACCAGGAAGTACTTAATTTATTAAGCTACTGCTTTTCTTAATCTCAGTGGAGATATTTACTGATAAACAGCTACCTACGCAGCATGTTCATGTCGTTCCTAAATGAGCTTTTATCACTCTCCCCTCACCACAAATCAGATTCTTCTAAGGAGTTCCCAGTACATTATCGTTTCCCCTGTGTAATTACCTTAACAACCTCCAGCTGTTTTTATTCTCAGAAGGTTTACTCCCTGATATACTGCTGCCTACCCCCTTAATAAGTGCAGGTCCTAAATGAGCTTTTTTCTCCGTTCCCTCACCACAATCAAGATTCTTTTGGGGAGTTACCAGTCCAGTAACCATACCAGGAAGTACTTAATTTATTAAGCTACTGCTTTTCTTAATCTCAGTGGAGATATTTGCTGATAAACAGCTACATATGCAGCATGTTCATGTCGTTCCTAAATGAGCTTATATCTCTCTCCCCTCACCACAAATCAGATTCTTCTGAGGAGTTCCCTGTACATTATCCTTTCCCCTGTGTAATTACCTTAACAAGCTCCAGCTGTTTTTATTCTCAGAAGGTTTACTCCCTGATATACAGCTGCCTACCCCCTTCGTAAGTGCAGGTCCTAAATGAGCTTTTTTCTCTGTTCCCTCACCACAATCCAGAATCTTTCGGGAGTTACCAGTACAGTATCCATTCCGGGAAGTACTTAATTTATTAAGCTACTGCTTTTCTTAATCTCAGTGGAGATATTTACTGATAAACAGCTACGTATGCAGCATGTTCATGTCGTTCCTAAATGAGCTTTTATCTCTCTCCGCTCACCACAAATCAGATTCTTCTGAGGAGTTCCCAGTACATTATGCTTTCCCCTGTGTAATTACCTTAACAAGCTCCTGCTGTTTTTATTCTCAGAAGGTTTACTCCCTGATATATAGCTGCCTACCCCCTTCGTAAGAGCAGGTCCTAAATGAGCTTTTTTCTCTGTTCCCTCACCACAATCCAGATTCTTTTTGGGAGTTTACCATTACAGTAACCATACCAGGAAGTACTTAATTTATTAGGCTACTGATTTTCTTAATCTCAGTGGAGATATTTACTGACAAACAGCTACCTATGCAGCATGTTCATGTCGTTCCTAAATGAGCTTTTATCTCTCTCCCCTCACCACAAATCAGATTCTTCTGAGGAGTTCCCAGTACATTATCCTTTCCCCTGTGTAATTACCTTAAAAAGCTCCAGCTGTTTTTATTCTCAGAAGGTTTATCCCTGATATACAGCTGCCTACCCCCTTCTTAAGTGCAGGTCCTAAATGAGCTTTTTTCTCTGTTCCCTCACCACAATCCAGATGCTTCTGGGGAGTTACCAGTACAGTAACCATACCAGGAAGTACTTTATTTATTAAGCTACTGCTTTTCTTAATCTCAGTGGAGATATTTACTGATAAAGAGCTAACTACGCAGCATGTTCATGTCGTTCCTAAATGAGCTTTTATCTCTCTCCCCTCACCACAAATCAGATTCTTCTGAGGAGTTCCCAGTACATTATCCTTTCCCCTGTGTAATTACCTTAACAAGCTCCAGCTGTTTTTATTCTCAGAAGGTTTACTCCCTGATATACAGCTGCCTAACCCCTTCGTAAGTGCAGGTCCTAAATGAGCTTTTTTCTCTGTTCCCTCACCACAATCCAGATTCTTTTGGGGAGTTACCAGTGCAGTAACCATAACAGGAAGTACATAATTTATTAAGCTACTGCCTTTCTTAATCTCAGGGGAGATATTTACTGATAAACAGCTACCTACGCAGCATGTTCATGTTGTTCTTAAATGAGCTTTTATCTCTCTCCCCTCACCACAAATCAGATTCTTCTGAGGAGTTCCCAGTACATTATCCTTTCCCCTGTGTAATTACCTTAACATGCTCCAGCTGTATTTATTCTCAGAAGGTTTACTCCCTGATATACAGCTGCCTACCCCCTTCGTAAGTGCAGGTCCTAAATGAGCTTTTTTCTCTGTTGCCTCACGACAATCCAGATTCTTTTGGGGAGTTACCGGTACAGTAACCATACCAGGAAGTACTTAATTTATTAAGCTACTGCTTTTCTTAATCTCAGTGGAGATATTTACTGATAAACAGCTACCTACGCAGCATGTTCATTTCGTTCCTAAATGAGCTTTTTTTTTTTTTTTTTTTTCCCAATCCTGGGCCTTGGACTCAGGGCCTGAGCACTGTCCCTGGCTTCTTCCCGCTCAAGGCTAGCACTCTGCCACTTGAGCCACAGCGTCGCTTCTGGCCGTTTTCTGTATATGTGTTGCTGGGGAACCGAACCTAGGGCCTCATGTATCAGAGGCAGGCACTCTTGCCACTAGGCTATATCCCCTGCCCCCTAAATGAGCTTTTATCTCTCTCCCCTCACCACAAATCACATTCTTCTGAGGAGTTCCCAGTACATTATCCTTTCCCCTGTGTAATTACCTTAACAAGCTCCAGCTGTTTTTATTCTCAGAAGGTTTACTCCCTGATATACAGCTGCCTACCCCCTTCGCAAGTGCAGGTCCTAAATGAGCTTTTTTCTCTGTTCCCTCACCACAATCCAGATTATTTTGGGGAGTTACCAGTACAGTAACCATACCAGGAAGTACTTAATTTATTAAGCTACTGCTTTTCATAATCTCAGTGGAGATATTTAGTGATAAACAGCTACCTACGCAGCATGTTCATGTCGTTCCTAAATGAGCTTTTATCTCTCTCCCCTCACCACAAATCAGATTCTTCTGAGGAGTTCCCGGTACATTATCCTTTCCCCTGTGTAATTACCTTAACCAGCTCCAGCTGTTTTTATTCTCAGAAGTTTTACTCCCTGATATACAGCTGCCTACCCCCTTCGTAAGTGCAGGTCCTAAATGAGCTTTATTCTCTGTTCCCTCACCACAATCCAGATTCTTTTGGCGAGTTACCAGTACAGTAACCATACCAGGAAGTACCTAATTTACTAAGCTACTGCTTTTCTTAATCTCAGTGGAGATATTTACTGATAAACAGCTACCTACGCAGCATGTTCATGTCGTTCCTAAATGAGCTTTTATCTCTCTTCCCTCACCACAAATCAGATTCTTCTGAGGAGTTCCCAGTACATTATCCTTTCCCCTGTGTAATTACCTTAACAAGCTCCAGCTGTTTTTATTCTCAGAAGGTTTACTCCCTGATATACAGCTGCCTACCCCTTTCGTAAGTTTAGGTCGTAAATGAGCTTTTTTCTCTGTTCTCTCACCACAATCCAGATTCTTTTGGGGAGTTACCAGTACAGTAACCATACCAGGAAGTACTTAATTTATTAAGCTACTGCTTTTCTTAATCTCAGTGGAGATATTTACTGATAAACAGCTACCTACGCAGCATGTTCATGTCGTTCTAAAATGAGCTTTTATCTCTCTCCCCTCACCACGAATCAGATTCTTCTGAGGAGTTCTCAGTACATTATCCTTTCCCCTGTGTAATTACCTTAACAAGCTCCAGCTGTTTTTATTCTCAGAAGTTTTACTCCCTGATGTACAGCTGCCTACCGCCTTCGTAAGTGCAGGTCCTAAATGAGCTTTGTTCTCTGTTCCCACACCACAATCCAGATTCTTTTGGGGAGTTACCAGTACAGTAACCATACCAGGAAGTACTTAATTTATTAAGCTACGGCTTTTCTTAATCTCAGTGGAGATATTTACTGATAAACAGCTTCATACGCAGCATGTTCATGTCGTTCCTAAATGAGCTTTTATCTCTCTCCCCTCAAAACAAATCAGATTCTTCTGAGGAGTTCCCAGTACATTATCCTTTCCCCTGTGTTTTTACCTTAACAAGCTCCAGCTGTTTTTATTCTCAGAAGGTTTACTCCCTGATATACAGCTTCCTACCCCCTTCGTAAGTGCAGGTCCTAAATGAGCTTTTTTCTCTGTTCCCTCACCACAATCCAGATTCTTTTGGGGAGTTACCAGTACAGTAACCATACCAGGAAGTACTTAATTTATGAAGCTACTGCTTTTCTTAATCTCAGTGGAGATATTTACTGATAAACAGCTACCTACGCAGCATGTTCATGTCGTTCCTAAATGAGCTATTATCTCTCTCCCCTCACCACAAATCAGATTCTTCTGAGGAGGTCCCAGTACATTATCCTTTCCCCTGTGTAATTACCTTATCAAGCTCCAGCTGTTTTTATTCTCAGAAGGTTCACTCCCTGATATACAGCTGCCTACCCCCTTCGTAAGTGCAGGTCCTAAATGAGCTTTTTTCTCTTTTCCCTCACCACACTCCAGATTCTTTTGGGGAGTTACAGTACAGTAACCATACCAGGAAGTTCTTAATTTATTAAGTTACTGCTTTCCTTAATCTCAGTGGAGATATTTACTGATAAACAGCTACCTACGCAGCATGTTCTTGTCGTTCCTAAATGAGCTTTTATCTCTCTCCCCTCACCACAAATCAGATTGTTCTGAGGAGTTCCCAGTACATTATCCTTTCCCCAGTGTAATTAACTTAACAATCTCCAGCTGTATTTATTCTCAGAAGGTATACTCCCTGATATACAGCTGCCTACCCCCTTCGTAAGTGCAGGTCCTAAATGAGCTTTTTTCTCTGTTCCCTCACCACAATCCAGATTCTTTTGGGGAGTTACCAGTACAGTAACCATACCAGGAAGTACTTAATTTATTAAGCTACTGCTTTTCTTAATCTCAGTGGAGATATTTACTGATAAACAGCTACCTACGCAGCATGTTCATGTCGTTCTTAAATGAGCTTTTATCTCTCTCCCCTCACCACAAATCAGATTCTTCTGAGGAGTTCCCAGTACATTATCCTTTCCCCTGTGTAATTACCTTAACAAGCTCCAGCTCTTTTTATTCTCAGAAGGTTTACTCCCTGATATACAACTGCCTACCCCCTTCGTAAGTGCAGGTCCTAAATGAGCTTTTTTCTCCGTTCCCTCACCACTATCCAGATTCTTTTGGGGAGTTACCAGTACAGTAACCATACCAGGAAGTACATAATTTATTATGCTACTGCTTTTCTTAATCTCAGTGGAGATATTTACTGACAAACAGCTGCCTACGCAGCATGTTCATGTCGTTCCTAAATGAGCTTTTATCTCTCTCCCCTCACCACAAATCAGATTCTTCTGAGGAGTTCCTAGTACATTTTCCTTTCCCCTGTGTAATTACCTTAACACGATCCAGCAGTTTTTATTCTCAAAAGGTTTACTCCCTGATATACAACTCTCTACCCCCCTTCATAAGTGCAGGTCCTAAATCAGCTTTTTTCTCTGTTCCCTCACCACAATCCAGAATCTTTTGGGGAGTTACCAGTACAGTAACCATACCAGGATGTACTTAATTTATTAGATACTGCTTTTCTTAATCTCAGTGGAGATATTTACTGATAAACAGCTACGTATGCAGCATGTTCATGTCGTTCCTAAATGAGCTTTTATCTCTCTCCCCTCACCACAAATCAGATTCTTCTGAGGAGTTCCCAGTACAATATCCTATCCCGTGTGTAATTACCTTTATAAGTTCCAGCTGTTTTTATTCTCAGAAGCCATTCTCCCTGAATTACAACAGCCTACCCACTTCGTAAGTGCAGGTCCTAAATGAGCTTTTTTCTCTGTTCCCTCACCACAATCCAGATTCTTTTGCGGAGTTACCAGTACAGTAACCATACCAGGAAGTACTTAATTTATTCAGCTACTGCTTTTCTTAATCTCAGTGGAGATATTTACTGATAAACAGCTACCTACGCAGGATGTTCATGTCGTTCCTAAATGAGCTTTTATCTCTCTCCCCTCACCACAAATCAGATTCTTCTGAGAGTTCCCAGTACATTATCCTTTCCCCTGTGTAATTACCTTAACAAGCTCCAGCTGTTTTTATTCTCAGAAGGTTTACTCCCTGATATACAGCTGCCTACCCCCTTCGTAAGTGCAGGTCCTAAATGAGCTTTTTTCTCTGGTCCCTCACCACAATCCAGATTCTTTTGGGGAGTTACCAGTACAGTAACCATACCAGGAAGTACTTAATTTATTAAGCTACTGCTTTTCTTAATCTCAGTGGAGATATTTACTGATAAACATCTACCTACGCAGCATGTTCATGTCGTTCCTAAATGAGCTTTTATCTCTCTCCCCTCACCAAAAATCAGATTCTTCTGAGGAGTTCCCAGCACATTATCCTTTCCACTGTGTAATTACCTTAACAAGCTCCAGCTGTTTTTATTCTCAGAAGGTTTACTCCCTGATATACACATGCCTTCCCCATTCTTAAGTGCAGGTCCTAAATGAGCTTTTTTCTCTTCCCTCACCACAATCCAGATTCTTTTCGGGAGTTACCAGTACAGTAACCATAAAAGGAAGTACTTAATTTATTAAGCTACTGCTTTTCTTAATCTCAGTGGAGATATTTACTGATAAACAGCTACGTATGCAGCATGTTCATGTCGTTCGTAAATGAGCATTTATTTCTCTCCCCTCACCACAAATCAGATTCTTCTGAGGAGTTCCCAGTACATTATCCTTTCCCCTCTGTAATTACCTTAACAAGCTCCAGCTGTTTTTATTCTCAGAAGGTTTACTCCCTGATATACAGCTGCCTACCCCCCTTCGTAAGTGCAGGTCCTAAATGAGCTTTTTTCTCTGTTCCCTCACCACAATCCAGATTCTTTTGGGGAGTTTCCAGTACAGTAACCATACCAGGAAGTACTCAATTTATTAAGCTACTGCTTTTCTTAATCTCAGTGGAGATATTTACTGATAAACAGCTACCTACGCAGCATGTTCATGTCGTTCCTAAATGATCTTTTATCTCTCTCACCTCACCACAAATCAGATTCTTCTGAGGAGTTCCCAGTACATTATCCTTTCCCCTGTGTAATTACCTTAACAACCTCCAGCTCTTTTTATTCTCAGAAGGTTTACTCCCTGATATACAGCTGCCTACCCCCTTCGTAAGTGCAGGTCCTAAATGAGCTTTTTTCTCTGTTCCCTCACCACAATCCAGATTCTTTTGGGGAGTTACCAGTACAGTCACCATACCAGGAAGTACTTAATTTATTAAGCTACTGCTTTTCTTAATCTCAGTGGAGATATTTACTGAAAAACAGCTACGTATGCAGCATGTTCGTGTCGTTCGTAAATGAGCATTTATTTCTCTCCCCTCACCACAAATCAGATTCTTCTGAGGAGTTCCCAGTACATTATCCTTTCCCCTGTGTAATTACCTTAACAAGCTCCAGCTGTTTTTATTCTCAGAAGGTTTACTCCCTGATATACAGCTGCCTACCCCCTTCGTAAGTGCAGGTCCTAAATGAGCTTTTTTCTCTGTTCCCTCACCAAAATCCAGATTCTTTTGGGGAGTTACCAGTACAGTCACCATACCAGGAAGTACTTAATTTATTAAGCTACTGCTTTTCTTAATCTCAGTGGAGATATTTACTGATAAACAGCTACCTACGCAGCATGTTCATGTCGTTCCTAAATGAGCTTTTATCTCTCTCCCCTCACCACAAATCAGATTCTTCTGAGGAGTTCCCAGTACATTATCCTTTCCCCTGTGTAATTACCTTAACAAGCTCCAGCTGTTTTTATTCTCAGAAGGTTTACTCCCTGATATACAGCTGCCTACCCCCTTCGTAAGTGCAGGTCCTAAATGAGCTTTTTTCTCTGGTCCCTCACCACAATCCAGATTCTTTTGGGGAGTTACCAGTACAGTAACCATACCAGGAAGTACTTAATTTATTAAGCTACTGCTTTTCTTAATCTCAGTGGAGATATTTACTGATAAACAGCTACCTACGCAGCATGTTCATGTCGTTCCTAAATGAGCTTTTATCTCTCTCCCCTCACCAAAAATCAGATTCTTCTGAGGAGTTCCCAGCACATTATCCTTTCCACTGTGTAATTACCTTAACAAGCTCCAGCTGTTTTTATTCTCAGAAGGTTTACTCCCTGATATACACATGCCTACCCCATTCGTAAGTGCAGGTCCTAAATGAGCTTTTTTCTCTTCCCTCACCACAATCCAGATTCTTTTCGGGAGTTACCAGTACAGTAACCATAAAGGGAAGTACTTAATTTATTAAGCTACTGCTTTTCTTAATCTCAGTGGAGATATTTACTGATAAACAGCTACGTATGCAGCATGTTCATGTCGTTCGTAAATGAGCATTTATTTCTCTCCCCCTCACCACAAATCAGATTCTTCTGAGGAGTTCCCAGTACATTATCCTTTCCCCTGTGTAATTACCTTAACAAGCTCCAGCTGTTTTTATTCTCAGAAGGTTTACTCCCTGATATACAGCTGCCTACCCCCTTCGTAAGTGCAGGTCCTAAATGAGCTTTTTTCTCTGTTCCCTCACCACAATCCAGATTCTTTTGGGGAGTTTCCAGTACAGTAACCATACCAGGAAGTACTCAATTTATTAAGCTACTGCTTTTCTTAATCTCAGTGGAGATATTTACTGATAAACAGCAACCTACGCAGCATGTTCATGTCGTTCCTAAATGATCTTTTATCTCTCTCACCTCACCACAAATCAGATTCTTCTGAGGAGTTCCCAGTACATTATCCTTTCCCCTGTGTAATTACCTTAACAACCTCCAGCTGTTTTTATTCTCAGAAGGTTTACTCCCTGATATACAGCTGCCTACCCCCTTCGTAAGTGCAGGTCCTAAATGAGCTTTTTTCTCTGTTCCCTCACCACAATCCAGATTCTTTTGGGGAGTTACCAGTACAGTCACCATACCAGGAAGTACTTAATTTATTAAGCTACTGCTTTTCTTAATCTCAGTGGAGATATTTACTGATAAACAGCTAAGTATGCAGCATGTTCGTGTCGTTCGTAAATGAGCATTTATTTCTCTCCCCTCACCACAAATCAGATTCTTCTGAGGAGTTCCCAGTACATTATCCTTTCCCCTGTGTAATTACCTTAACAAGCTCCAGCTGTTTTTATTCTCAGAAGGTTTACTCCCTGATATACAGCTGCCTACCCCCTTCGTAAGTGCAGGTCCTAAATGAGCTTTTTTCTCTGTTCCCTCACCACAATCCAGATTCTTTTGGGGAGTTACCAGTACAGTCACCATACCAGGAAGTACTTAATTTATTAAGCTACTGCTTTTCTTAATCTCAGTGGAGATATTTACTGATAAACAGCTACCTACGCAGCATGTTCATGTCGTTCCTAAATGAGCTTTTATCTCTCTCCCCTCACCACAAATCAGATTCTTCTGAGGAGTTCCCAGTACATTATCCTTTCCCCTGTGTAATTACCTTAACAAGCTCCAGCTGTTTTTATTCTCAGAAGGTTTACTCCCTGATATACAGCTGCCTACCACTTCGTAAGTTCAGGTCCTAAATGAGCTTTTTTCTCTGGTCCCTCACCACAATCCAGATTCTTTTGGGGAGTTACCAGTACAGTAACCATACCAGGAAGTACTTAATTTATTAAGCTACTGCTTTTCTTAATCTCAGTGGAGATATTTACTGATAAACAGCTACCTACGCAGCATGTTCATGTCGTTCCTAAATGAGCTTTTATCTCTCTCCCCTCACCAAAAATCAGATTCTTCTGAGGAGTTCCCAGCACATTATCCTTTCCACTGTGTAATTACCTTAACAAGCTCCAGCTGTTTTTATTCTCAGAAGGTTTACTCCCTGATATACACATGCCTACCCCATTCGTAAGTGCAGGTCCTAAATGAGCTTTTTTCTCTTCCCTCACCACAATCCAGATTCTTTTCGGGAGTTACCAGTACAGTAACCATAAAAGGAAGTACTTAATTTATTAAGCTACTGCTTTTCTTAATCTCAGTGGAGATATTTACTGATAAACAGCTACGTATGCAGCATGTTCATGTCGTTCGTAAATGAGCATTTATTTCTCTCCCCTCACCACAAATCAGATTCTTCTGAGGAGTTCCCAGTACATTATCCTTTCCCCTGTGTAATTACCTTAACAAGCTCCAGCTGTTTTTATTCTCAGAAGGTTTACTCCCTGATATACAGCTGCCTACCCCCTTCGTAAGTGCAGGTCCTAAATGAGCTTTTTTCTCTGTTCCCTCACCACAATCCAGATTCTTTTGGGGAGTTTCCAGTACAGTAACCATACCAGGAAGTACTCAATTTATTAAGCTACTGCTTTTCTTAATCTCAGTGGAGATATTTACTGATAAACAGCAACCTACGCAGCATGTTCATGTCGTTCCTAAATGATCTTTTATCTCTCTCACCTCACCACAAATCAGATTCTTCTGAGGAGTTCCCAGTACATTATCCTTTCCCCTGTGTAATTACCTTAACAACCTCCAGCTGTTTTTATTCTCAGAAGGTTTACTCCCTGATATACAGCTGCCTACCCCCTTCGTAAGTGCAGGTCCTAAATGAGCTTTTTTCTCTGTTCCCTCACCACAATCCAGATTCTTTTGGGGAGTTACCAGTACAGTCACCATACCAGGAAGTACTTAATTTATTAAGCTACTGCTTTTCTTAATCTCAGTGGAGATATTTACTGATAAACAGCTAAGTATGCAGCATGTTCGTGTCGTTCGTAAATGAGCATTTATTTCTCTCCCCTCACCACAAATCAGATTCTTCTGAGGAGTTCCCAGTACATTATCCTTTCCCCTGTGTAATTACCTTAACAAGCTCCAGCTGTTTTTATTCTCAGAAGGTTTACTCCCTGATATACAGCTGCCTACCCCCTTCGTAAGTGCAGGTCCTAAATGAGCTTTTTTCTCTGTTCCCTCACCACAATCCAGATTCTTTTGGGGAGTTACCAGTACAGTCACCATACCAGGAAGTACTTAATTTATTAAGCTACTGCTTTTCTTAATCTCAGTGGAGATATTTACTGATAAACAGCTACCTACGCAGCATGTTCATGTCGTTCCTAAATGAGCTTTTATCTCTCTCCCCTCACCACAAATCAGATTATTCTGAGGAGTTCCCAGTACATTATCCTTTCCCCTGTGTAATTACCTTAACAAGCTCCAGCTGTTTTTATTCTCAGAAGGTTTACTCCCTGATATACAGCTGCCTAACCCCTTCGTAAGTGCAGGTCCTAAATGAGCTTTTTTCTCTGTTCCCTCACCACAATCCAGATTCTTTTGGGGAGTTACCAGTACAGTATCCATAGCAGGAAGTACTTAATTTATTAAGCTACTGCTTTTCTCAATCTCAGTGGAGATATTTACTGATAAACAGCTACGTTTGCAGCATGTCCATGTCGTTCTTAATGAGCTTTTATCTCTCTCACCTCACCACAAATCAGATTCTTCTGAGGAGTTCCCAGTACATTATCCTTTCCCCTGTGTAATTACCTTAACAAGCTCCAGCTGTTTTTATTCTCAGAAAGTTTACTCCCTGATATATAGCTGCCTACCCCCTTCGTAAGTGCAGGTCCTAAATGAGCTTTTTTCTCTGTTCCTTCAACACAATCCAGATTATTTTCGGGAGTTACCAGTACAGTAACCATAGCAGGAAGTACTTAATTTATTAAGCTACTGCTTTTCTTAATCTCAGTGGAGATATTTACTGATAAACAGCTACCTACGCAGCATGTTCATGTCGTTCCTAAATGAGCTTTTATCTCTCTCCCCTCACCACATTCAGATTCTTCTGAGGAGTTCCCAGTATATTATCCTTTCCCCTGTGTAATAACCTTAACAAGCTCCAGTTGTTTTTATTCTCAGAAGGTTTACTAACTGATATACAGCTGCCTACGCTCTTCGTAAGTGCAGGTCCTAACTGAGCTTTTTTCTCTGTTCCCTCACCACAATCCAGATTCTTTTGGGGAGTTACCAGTACAGTAACCATACCAGGAAGTACTTAATTTATTAGGTACTGCTTTTCTTAATCTCAGTGGAGATATTTACTGATAAAAGGCTACGTATGCAGCATGTTCATGTCGTTCCTAAATGAGCTTTTATCTCTCTCCCCTCACCACAAATCAGATTCTTCTGAGGAGTTCCCAGTACAATATCCTTTCCCCTGTGTAATTACCTTTATAAGCTCCAGCTGTTTTTATTCTCAGAAGCGATTCTCCCTGAATTACAACTGCCTACCCACTTCGTAAGTGCAGGTCCTAAATGAGCTTTTTTCTCTGTTCCCTCACCACAATCCAGATTCTTTTGGGGAGTTACCACTAGAGTAACCATACCAGGAAGTACTTAATTTATTAAGCTACTGCTTTTCTTAATCTCAGTGGAGATATTTACTGATAAACAGCTACCTACGCAGGATGTTCATGTCGTTCCTAAATGAGCTTTTATCTCTCTCCCCTCACCACAAATCAGATTCTTCTGTGGAGTTCCCAGCACATTATCCTTTCCCCTGTGTAATTACCTTAACAAGCTCCAGCTGTTTTTATTCTCAGAAGGTTTACTCCCTGATATACACATGCCTACCCCATTCGTAAGTGCAGGTCCTAAATGAGCTTTTTTCTCTGTTCCCTCACCACAATCCAGATTCTTTTCGGGAGTTACCAGTACAGTAACCATAAAAGGAAGTACTTAATTTATTAAGCTACTGCTTTTCTTAATCTCAGTGGAGATATTTACTGATAAACAGCTACGTATGCAGCATGTTCATGTCGTTAGTAAATGAGCATTTATTTCTCTCCCCTAACCACAAATCAGATTCTTCTGAGGAGTTCCCAGTACATTATCCTTTCCCCTGTGTAATTACCTTAACAAGCTCCAGCTGTTTTTATTCTCAGAAGGTTTACTCCCTGATATACAGCTGCCTACCCCCTTCGTAAGTGCAGGTCCTAAATGAGCTTTTTTCTCTGTTCCCTCACCACAATCCAGATTCTTTTGGGGAGTTTCCAGTACAGTAACCATACCAGGAAGTACTCAATTTATTAAGCTACTGCTTTTCTTAATCTCAGTGGAGATATTTACTGACAAACAGCTACCTACGCAGCATGTTCATGTCGTTCCTAAATGAGCTTTTTTCTCTCTCCCCTCACCACAAATCAGATTCTTCTGAGGAGTTCCCAGTACATTATCCTTTCCCCTGTGTAATTACCTTAACAAGCTCCAGCTGTTTTTATTCTCAGAAGGTTTACTCCCTGATATACAGCTGCCTACCCCCTTCGTAAGTGCAGGACCTAAATGAGCTTTTTTCTCTGTTCCCTCACCACAATCCAGATTCTTTTGGGTAGTTCCCAGTACAGTAACCATACCAGGAAGTACTTAATTTATTAAGCTACTGCTTTTCTTTACCTCAGTGGAGATATTTACTGATAAACAGCTACCTACGCAGCATGTTCATGTCGTCCCTAAATGAGCTTTTATCTCTCTCCCCTCACCACAAATCAGATTCTTCTGAGGAGTTCCCAGTACATTATCCTTTCCCCTGTGTAATTACCTTAACAAGCTCCAGTTGTTGTTATTCTCAGAAGGTTCACTCCCTGATATACAACTGCCTACCCCCTTCGTAAGTGCAGGTCCTAAATGAGCTTTTTTCTCTGTTCCCTCATCACAATCCAGATTCTTTTGGGCAGTTACCAGTACAGTAACCATACCAGGAAGTACTTAATTTATTAAGCTACTGCTTTTCTTAATCTCAGTGGAGATATTTACTGATAAACAGCTACCTACGCAGGATGTTCATGTCGTTTCTAAATGAGCTTTTATCTCTCTCCCCTGACCACAAATCAGATTCTTCTGAGGAGTTCCCAGTACATTATCCTTTCCCCTGTGTAATTACCTTAACAAGCTCCAGCTGTTTTTATTCTCAGAAGGTTTACTCCCTGATATACAACTGCCTACCCCCTTCGTAAGTGCAGGTCCTAAATGAGCTTTTTTCTCTGTTCCCTCACCACAATCCAGATTCTTTTGGGTAGGTACCAGTACAGGAACCATACCAGGAAGTACTTAATTTATTAAGCCACTGCTTTTCTTAATCTCAGTGGAGATATTTACTGATAAACAGCTACCTACGCAGCATGTTCATGTCGTTCCTAAATGAGCTTTTATCTCTCTCCCCTCACCACAAATCAGATTCTTCTGAGGAGTTCCCAGTACATTATCCTTTCCCCTGTGTAATTACCTTAACAAGCTCCAGCTGTTTTTATTCTCAGAAGGTTTACTCCCTGATATACAGCTGCCTACCCCCTTCGTAAGTGCAGGTCCTAAATGAGCTTTTTTCTCTGTTCCCTCACCACAATCCAGATTCTTTTGGGGAGTTACCAGTACAGTAACCATACCAGGAAGTACTTAATTTATTAAGCTACTGCTTGTCTTAATCTCAGTGGATATATTTACTGATAAACAACTACCTACGCAGCATGTGCATGTCGTTCCTAAATGAGCTTTTATCTCTCTCCCCTCACCACAAATCAGATTCTTCTGAGGAGTTCCCAGTACATTATCCTTTCCCCTGTGTAATTACCTTAACAAGCTCCAGGTGTTTCTATTCTCAGAAGGATTACTCCCTGATATACAGCTGCCTACCCCCTTCGTAAGTGCAGGTCCTAAATGAGCTTTTTTCTCTGTTCCCTCACCACAATCCAGATTCTTTTGGGGAGTTACCAGTACAGTACCATACCAGGAAGTACTTAATTTTCTTAAGCTACTGCTTTTCTTAATCTCAGTGGAGATATTTATTGATGAAAAGCTGCCTATGCAGCATGTTCCTTTCGTTCCGAAATGAGCTTTTATCTCTCTCCCCTCACCACAAATCAGATTATTCTGAGGAGTTCCCAGTACATTATCCTTTCCCCTGTGTAATTACCTTAACAAGCTCAAGCTGTTTTTATTCTCAGAAGGTTTACTCCCTGATATACAGCTGCCTACCCCCTTCGTAAGTGCAGGTCCTAAATGAGCTTTTTTCTCTGTTCCCTCACCACAATCCAGTTTCTTTTCGGGATTTACCAGTACAGTAACCATACCAGGAAGTACTTAATTTATTAAGCTACTGCTTTTCTTAATCTCAGTGGAGATATTTACTGATAAACAGCTACCTACGCAGCATGATCATGCCGTTCCTAAATGAGCTTTTATCTCTCTCCCCTCACCACAAATCAGATTCTTCTGAGGAGTTCCCAGTACATTATCCTTTCCCCTGTGTAATTACCTTAACAAGCTCCAGCTGTTTTAATTCTCAGAAGGTTTACTCCCTGATATACAGCTGCCTACCCCCTTCGTAAGTGCAGGTCCTAAATGAGCTTTTTTCTCTGTTCCCTCACCACAATCCAGATTCTTTTGGGGAGTTACCAGTACAGTAACCATACCAGGAAGTACTTAATTTATTAAGCTACTGCTTTTCTTAATCTCAGTGGAGATATTTACTGATAAACAGCTACCTACGCAGCATGTTCATGTCGTTCCTAAATGAGCTTTTATCTCTGTCCCCTCACCACAAATAAGATTCTTCTGAGGAGTTCCCAGTACATTATCCTTTCCCCTGTGTAATTACCTTAACAAGCTCCAGCTGTTTTTATTCTCAGAAGGTTTACTCCCTGATATGCAGCTGCCTACCCAATTCGTAAGTGCAGGTCCTAAATGAGCTTTTTTCTCTGTTCCCTAACCACAATCCAGATTCTTTTGGGGAGTTACTAGTACAGTAACCATACCAGGAAGTAATTAATTTATTAAGCTACTGCTTTTCTTAATGTCAGTGGAGATATTTACTGATAAACAGCTACCTACGCAGCATGTTCATGTCGTTCCTAAATGAGCTTTTATCTCTCTCCCCTCACTACAAATCAGATTCTTCTGAGGAGTTCCCAGTACATTATCCTTTCCCCTGTGTAATTACCTTAACATGCTCCAGCTGTTTTTATTCTCAGAAGGATTACTCCCTGATATACAGCTGCCTACCCCCTTCGTAAGTGCAGGTCCTAAATGAGATTTTTTCTCTGTTCCTTCACCACAATCCAGATTCTTTTGGGCAGATACCAGTACAGTCACCATACCAGGAAGTACTTAATTTTCTTAAGCTACTGCTTTTCTTAATCTCAGTGGAGATATTTATTGATGAAAAGCTGCCTACGCAGCATGTTCCTGTCTTTCCGAAATGAGCTTTTATCTCTCTCCCCCCACCACAAATCAGATTATTCTGAGGAGTTCCCAGTACATTATCCTTTCCCCTGTGTAATTACCTTAACAAGCTCAAGCTGTTTTTATTCTCAGAAGGTTTACTCCCTGATATACAGCTGCCTACCCCTTCTTAAGTGCAGTTCCTAAATGAGCTTTTTTCTCTGTTCCCTCACCACAATCCAGATTCTTTTGGGGAGTTACCAGTACAGTAATCATACCAGGAAGTACTTAATTCATTAAGCTACTGCTTTTCTTAATCTCAGTGGAGATATTTACTGATAAACAGCTACCTACGCAGCATGTTCATGTCGTTCCTAAATGAGCTTTTATCTCTCTCCCCTCACCACAAATCAGATTCTTCTGAGGAGTTCCCAGTACATTATCCTTTCCCCTGTGTAATTACCTTAACAAGCTCCAGCTGTTTTTATTCTCAGAAGGTTTACTCCCTGATATACAGCTGCCTACCCCCTTCGTAAGTGCAGGTCCTAAATGAGCTTTTTTTCTCTCTTCCCTCACCACAATCCAGATTCTTTTGGGGAGTTACCAGTACATTAACCATACCAGCAAGTACTTAATTTATTAAGCTACTGCTTTTCTTAATCTCAGTGGAGATATTTACTGATAAACTGCTACCTACGCAGCATGTTCATGTCGTTCCTAAATGAGCTTTTATCTCTCTCCCCTCACCACAAATCAGATTCTTCTGAGGAGTTCCCAGTACATTATCCTTTCCCCTGTGTAATTACCTTAACAACCTCCAGCTGTTTCTATTCTCAGAAGGTTTACTCAATGACATACAGCTGCGTACCCCCTTCGCAAGTGCAGGTCCTAAATGAGCTATTTTCTCTGTTCCCTCACCACAATCCAGATTCTTTTGGGGAGTTACCAGTACAGTAACCATACCAGCAAGTACTTAATTTATTAAGCTACTGCTTTTCTTAATCTCACTGGAGATATTAACTGATAAACTGCTACCTACACAGCATGTTCATGTCGTTCCTAAATGAGCTTTTATCTCTCTCCCCTCACCACAAATCAGATTCTTCTGAGGAGTTCCCAGTACATTATCCTTTCCCCTGTGTAATTACCTTAACAAGCACCAGCTGTTTTTATTCTCAGAAGGTTTACTCCCTGATATACAGCTGCCTACCCCCTTCGTAAGTGCAGGTCCTAAATGCGCTTTTTCCTCTGTTCCCTCACCACAATCCAAATTCTTTTGGGGAGTTACCAGTACAGTAACCATACCAGGAAGTACTTAATTTATTAAGCTACTGCTTTTCTTAATCTCACTGGAGATATTTACTGATAAACAGCTACCTACGCAGCATGTTCATGTCGTTCCTAAATGAGCTTTTATCTCTCTCAGCTCACCACAAATCAGATTCTTCAGAGGAGATCCCAGTACATTATCCTTTCCCCTGTGTAATTAACTTAACAAACTCCAGCTGTTTTTATTCTCAGAAGGTTTACTCCCTGATGTACAGCTGCCTACCCCCTTCGTAAGTGCAGGTCTTAAATGAGCTTTTTTCTCTGTTCTCTCACCACAATCCAGATTCATTTGGGGAGTTACCAGTACAGTAACCATACCAGTAATTACTTAATTTATTGAGCTATTGCTTTTCTTAATCTCAGTGGAGATATTTACTGATAAACAGCTACCTAGGCAGCATATTCATGTCGTTCCTAAATGAGCTTTTATCTCTCTCCCCTCACCACAAATCAGATTCTTCTGAGGAGTTCCCAGTACATTATCCTTTCCCCTGTGTAATTACCTTAAC
This sequence comes from Perognathus longimembris pacificus, assembly GCF_023159225.1. Lineage (NCBI taxonomy): Eukaryota > Metazoa > Chordata > Mammalia > Rodentia > Heteromyidae > Perognathus > Perognathus longimembris. The sequence continues at coordinate 17,714 of NW_025956010.1, read as the reverse complement.
AAGCTCCAGGTGTTTTTATTCTCAGAAGGTTTACCCCTGATATACAGCTGCCTACCCCCTTCGTAAGTGCAGGTCCTAAATGAGCTTTTTTTTCTGTTCCCTCACCACAATCCAGATTGTTTTGGGGATTTACCAGTACAGTAACCATACCAGGAAGTACTTAATTTATTAAGCTACTGCTTTTCTTAATGTCAGTGGAGATATTTACTGATAAACAGCTACCTACGCAGCATGTTCATGTCGTTCCTAAATGAGCTTTTATCTCTCTCCCCTCACCACAAATCAGATTCTTCTGAGGAGTTCCCAGTACATTATCCTTTCCCCTGTGTAATTACCTTAACATGCTCCAGCTGTTTTTATTCTCAGAAGGATTACTCCCTGATATACAGCTGCCTACCCCCTTCGTAAGTGCAGGTCCTAAATGAGATTATTTCTCTGTTCCTTCACCACAATCCAGATTCTTTTGGGCAGATACCAGTACAGTCACCATACCAGGAAGTACTTAATTTTCTTAAGCTACTACTTTTCTTAATCTCAGTGGAGATATTTATTGATGAAAAGCTGCCTACGCAGCATGTTCCTGTCTTTCCGAAATGAGCTTTTATCTCTCTCCCCCCACCACAAATCAGATTAATCTGAGGAGTTCCCAGTACATTATCCTTTCCCCTGTGTAATTACCTTAACAAGCTCAAGCTGTTTTTATTCTCAGAAGGTTTACTCCCTGATATACAGCTGCCTACCCCCTTCTTAAGTGCAGGTCCTAAATGAGCTTTTTTCTCTGTTCCCTCACCACAATCCAGATTCTTTTGGGGAGTTACCAGTACAGTAATCATACCAGGAAGTACTTAATTCATTAAGCTACTGCTTTTCTTAATCTCAGTGGAGATATTTACTGATAAACAGCTACCTACGCAGCATGTTCATGTCGTTCCTAAATGAGCTTTTATCTCTCTCCCCTCACTACAAATCAGATTCTTCTGAGGAGTTCCCAGTACATTATCCTTTCCCCTGTGTAATTACCTTAACAAGCTCCAGCTGTTTTTATTCTCAGAAGGTTTACTCCCTGATATACAGCTGACTACCCCCTTCGTAAGTGCAGGTCCTAAATGAGCTTTTTTTCTCTGTTCCCTCACCACAATCCAGATTCTTTTGGGGAGTTACCAGTACATTAACCATACCAGCAAGTACTTAATTTATTAAGCTACTGCTTTTCTTAATCTCAGTGGAGATATTTACTGATAAACTGCTACCTACGCAGCATGTTCATGTCGTTCCTAAATGAGCTTTTATCTCTCTCCCCTCACCACAAATCAGATTCTTCTGAGGAGTTCCCAGTACATTATCCTTTCCCCTGTGTAATTACCTTAACAACCTCCAGCTGTTTCTATTCTCAGAAGGTTTACTCAATGACATACAGCTGCGTACCCCCTTCGCAAGTGCAGGTCCTAAATGAGCTATTTTCTCTGTTCCCTCACCACAATCCAGATTCTTTTGGGGAGTTACCAGTACAGTAACCATACCAGCAAGTACTTAATTTATTAAGCTACTGCTTTTCTTAATCTCACTGGAGATATTAACTGATAAACTGCTACCTACACAGCATGTTCATGTCGTTCCTAAATGAGCTTTTATCTCTCTCCCCTCACCACAAATCAGATTCTTCTGAGGAGTTCCCAGTACATTATCCTTTCCCCTGTGTAATTACCTTAACAAGCACCAGCTGTTTTTATTCTCAGAAGGTTTACTCCCTGATATACAGCTGCCTACCCCCTTCGTAAGTGCAGGTCCTAAATGCGCTTTTTCCTCTGTTCCCTCACCACAATCCAAATTCTTTTGGGGAGTTACCAGTACAGTAACCATACCAGGAAGTACTTAATTTATTAAGCTACTGCTTTTCTTAATCTCACTGGAGATATTTACTGATAAACAGCTACCTACGCAGCATGTTCATGTCGTTCCTAAATGAGCTTTTATCTCTCTCAGCTCACCACAAATCAGATTCTTCAGAGGAGGTCCCAGTACATTATCTTTCCCCTGTGTAATTAACTTAACAAACTCCAGCTGTTTTTATTCTCAGAAGGTTTACTCCCTGATGTACAGCTGCCTACCCCCTTCGTAAGTGCAGGTCTTAAATGAGCTTTTTTCTCTGTTCTCTCACCACAATCCAGATTCATTTGGGGAGTTACCAGTACAGTAACCATACCAGTAATTACTTAATTTATTGAGCTATTGCTTTTCTTAATCTCAGTGGAGATATTTACTGATAAACAGCTACCTACGCAGCATGTTCATGTCGTTCCTAAATGAGCTTTTATCTCTCTCCCCTCACCACAAATCAGATTCTTCTGAGGAGTTCCCAGTACATTATCCTTTCCCCTGTGTAATTACCTTAACAAGCTCCAGGTGTTTTTATTCTCAGAAGGTTTACCCCCTGATATACAGCTGCCTACCCCCTTCGTAAGTGCAGGTCCTAAATGAGCTTTTTTTTCTGTTCCCTCACCACAATCCAGATTGTTTTGGGGATTTACCAGTACAGTAACCATACCAGGAAGTACTTAATTTATTAAGCTACTGCTTTTCTTAATCTCAGTGGAGATATTTACTGATAAACAGCTACCTACGCAGCATGTTCATGTCGTTCCTAAATGAGCTTTTATCTCTCTCCCCTCACCACAAATCAGATTCTTCTGAGGAGTTCCCAGTACATTATCCTTTCCCCTGTGTAATTACCTTAACAAGCTCCAGCTGTTTTTATTCTCAGAAGGTTTACTCCCTGATATACAGCTGGCTACCACCTTCGTAAGTCCAGGTCCTAAATGAGCTTTTTTCTCTGTTCGCTCACCAAAATACAGATTCTTTTGGGGAGTTACCAGTACAGTAACCATACCAGGAAGTACTTAATTTATTAAGCTACTGCTTTTCTTAATCTCAGTGGAGATATTTACTGATAAACAGCTACTTACGCAGCATGTTCATATCGTTCCTAACTGAGCTTTTATCTCTCTCCCCTCACCACAAATCAGATTTTTCTGAGGAGTTCCCAGTATATTATCCTTTCCCCTGTGTAATTACCTTAAAAAGCTCCAGCTGTTTTTATTCTCAGAAGGTTTACTCCCTGATATACAGCTGCCTACCCCTTTCGTAAGTGGAGGTCCTAAATGAGCTTTTTTCTCTGTTCCCTCACCACAATCCAGATTCTTTTGGGGAGTTACCAGTACAGTATCCATAGCAGGAATTACTTAATTTATTAAGCTACTGCTTTTCTTAATCTCAGTGGAGATATTTACTGATAAACAGCTATGTACGCAGCATGTTCATGTCGTTCCTAAATGAGCTTTTATCTCTCTCCCCTCACCACAAATCAGATTCTTCTGAGGAGTTCCCAGTACATTATCCTTTCCCCTGTGTAATTACCTTAACAAGCTCCAGCTGTTTTTATTCTCAGAAGGTTTACTCCCTGATATACAGCTGACTACCCCCTTCGTAAGTGCAGGTCCTAAATGAGCTTTTTTCTCTATTCCCTCACCACAATCCAGATTCTTTTGGGGAGTTACCAGTACAATAACCATACCAGGAAGTACTTAATTTATCAAGCTACTGCTTTTCTTAATCTCAGTGGAGATATTTACTGATAAACATCTACCTACGCATTATGTTCAAGTCGTTCATCAATGAGATTTTATCTCTCTCCCCTCACCACAAATCAGATTCCTCTGAGGAGTTCACAGTACATTATCCTTTCCCCTGTGTAATTTCCTTAACAAGATCTAGCTGTTTTTATTCTCAGAAAGTATACTCCCTGATATACATTTGCCAACCCCCTTCGTAAGTGCAGGTCCTAAATGAGCTTTTTTCTCTGTTCCCTCAAGACAATCCAGATTCTTTTGGGGAGTTACCAGTACAGTAACCATACCAGGAATTACTTAATTTATTAAGCTACTGCTTTTCTTAATCTCAGTGGAGATATTTACTGATAAACAGCTACCTACGCAGCATGTTCATGTCGTTCCTAAATGAGCTTTTATCTCTCTCCCCTCACCACAAATCAATTTTTCTGAGGAGTTCCCAGTACATTATCCTTTCCCCTGTGTAATTACCTTAACAAGCTCCAGCTGTTTTTATTCTCAGCAGGTTTACTCCCTGATATACAGCTGTCTACCCCATTCGTAAGTGCATGTCCTAAATGAGCTTTTTTCTCTGTTCCCTCACCACAATCCAGATTCTTTTGGGGAGTTACCAGTAGAGTAACCATACCAAGAAGTACTTAATTTATTAAGCTACTGCTTTTCTTAATCTCTGTGGAGATATTTACTGATAAACAGCTACCTACGCAGCATGTTCATGTCGTTCCTAAATGAGCCTTTATCTCTCTCCCCTCACCACAAATCAGATTCTTCTGAGGATTTACCAGTACATTATCCTTACCCCTGTGTAATTACCTTAACAAGCTCCAGCTGTTTTTATTCGCAGAAGGTTTACTCCCTGATATACAGCTGACTACCCCCTTCGTAAGGACAGGTCCTAAATGAGCTTTTTTCTCTGTTCCCTCACCGCAATCCAGATTCTTTTGGGGAGTTACCAGTACAGTAACCATACCAGGAAGTACTTAATTTATTAAGCTACTGCTTTTCTTAATCTCAGTGGAGATTTTTACTGATAAACAGCTACCTACGCAGCATGTTCATGTCGTTCCTAAATGAGCTTTTATCTCTCTCCCCTCACCCCAAATCAGATTCTTCTGAGGAGTTCCCAGTACATTTTCCTTTCCCATGTGTAATTACCTTAACAAGCTCCAGCTATTTTTATTCTCAGAAGGTTTACTCCCTGATATACAGCTGCCTACCCCCTTCGTAAGTGCAGGTCCTAAATGAGCTATTTTCTCTGTTCCCTCACCACAATCCAGATTCTTTTGGGGAGTTACCAGTACAGTAACCATACCAGGAATTACTTAATTTATTAAGCTACTACTTTTCTTAATCTCAGTGGAGATATTTACTGATAAACAGCTACCTACGCAGCATGTTCATGTCGTTCCTAAATGAGCTTTTATCTCTCTCCCCTCAACACAACTCAGATTCTTCTGAGGAGTTCCCAGTACATTATGCTTTCCCCTGTGTAATTACCTTAACAAGCTCCAGCTGATTTTATTCTCAGAAGTTTTACTCCCTGATATACAGCTGCATACCCCCTTCGTAATTGCAGGTCCTAAATGAGCATTTTTCTCTGTTCCCTCACCACAATCCAGATTCTTTTGGGGAGTTACTAGTATAGTAACCATACCAGGAAATACTTAATTTATTAAGCTACTGCTTTTCTTAATCTCAGTGGAGATATTTACTGATAAACTGCTACCTATGCAGCATGATCATGTCATTCCTAAATGAGCTTTTATCTCTCTCCCCTCACCAAAAGCAGATTCTTCTGAGGAGTTCCCAGTACATTATCCTTTCCCCTGTGTAATTACCTTAACAATCTCCAGCTGTTTTTATTCTCAGAAGGTTTACTCCCTGATATACAGCTGCCTACACCCTTCGTAAGTGCAGGTCCTAAATGAGCTTTTTTCTCTGTTCCCTCACCACAATCCAGATTTTTTTGGGGAGTTACCAGTACAGTAACCATACCAGGAAGTACTTAATTTATTAAGCTACTGCTTTTCTTAATCTCAGTGGAGATATTTACTGATAAACAGCTACCTACGCAGCATGTTCATGTCGTTCATAAATGAGCTTTTATCTCTCTCCCCTCACCACAAATCAGACTCTTCTGAGGAGTTCCCAGTACATCATCCTATCCCCTGTGTAATTACCTTAACAAGCTCCAGCTGTTTTTATTCTCAGAAGTTTTACTCCCTGATATACAGCTGCCTACCCCCTTCGTAAGTGCAGGTCCTAAATGAGGTTTTTTCTCTGTTCCCTCACCACAATCCAGATTCTTTTGGGGAGTTACCAGTACAGTAACCATACCAGGAAGTACTTAATTTATTAATCTACTGCTTTTCTTAATCTCAGTGGAGATATTTACTGATAAACAGCTACCTACGCAGCATGTTCATGTCGTTCCTAAATGAGCTTTTATCTCTCTCCCCTCACCACAAATCAGATTCTTCTCAGGAGTTCCCAGTACATTATCCTTTCCCCTGTGTAATTACCTTAACAAGCTCCAGCTGTTTTTATTCTCAGAAGGTTTACTCCCTGATATACAGCTGCCTACCCCCTTCGTAAGTGCAGGTCCTAAATGAGCTTTTTTCTCTGTTCCCTCACCACAATCCAGATTCTTTTGGGGAGTTACCAGTACAGTAACCATACCAGGAAGTACTTAATTTATTAAGCTACTGCTTTTCTTAATATCAGTGGAGATATTTACTGATAAACAGCTACCTACGCAGCATGTTCATGTCGTTCCTAAATGAGCTTTTATCTCTCTCCCCTCACCACAAATCAATTTTTCTGAGGAGTTCCCAGTACATTATCCTTTCCCCGGTGTAATTACCTTAACAAGCTCCAGCTGTTTTTATTCTCAGAAGGTTTACTCCCTGATATACAGCTGCCTACCCCCTTCGTCAGTGCAGGTCCTAAATGAGCTTTTTTCTCTGTTCCCTCACCACAATCCAGATTTTTTTGGGGAGTTACCAGTACAGTAACCATACCAGGAAGTACTTAATTTATTAAGCTACTGCTTTCCTTAATCTCAGTGGAGATATTTACTGATAAACAGCTACCTACGCAGCATGTTCATGTCGTTCCTAAATGAGCTTTTATCTCTCTCCCCTCACCACAAATCAGATTCTTCTGAGGAGTTCCCAGTACATTATCCTTTCCCCGGTGTAATTACCTTAACAAGCTCCAGCTGTTTTTATGCTCAGAAGGTTTACTCCCTGATATACAGCTGCCTACCCCCTTCGTAAGTGCAGGTCCTAAATGAGGTTTTTTCTCTGTTCCCTCACCACAATCCAGATTCTTTTGGGGAGTTACCAGTACAGTAACCATACCAGGAAGTACTTAATTTATTAATCTACTGCTTTTCTTAATCTCAGTGGAGATATTTACTGATAAACAGCTACCTACGCAGCATGTTCATGTCGTTCCTAAATGAGCTTTTATCTCTCTCCCCTCACCACAAATCAGATTCTTCTCAGGAGTTCCCAGTACATTATCCTTTCCCCTGTGTAATTACCTTAACAAGCTCCAGCTGTTTTTATTCTCAGAAGGTTTACTCCCTGATATACAGCTGCCTACCCCCTTCGTAAGTGCAGGTCCTAAATGAGCTTTTTTCTCTGTTCCCTCACCACAATCCAGATTCTTTTGGGGAGTTACCAGTACAGTAACCATACCAGGAAGTACTTAATTTATTAAGCTACTGCTTTTCTTAATATCAGTGGAGATATTTACTGATAAACAGCTACCTACGCAGCATGTTCATGTCGTTCCTAAATGAGCTTTTATCTCTCTCCCCTCACCACAAATCAATTTTTCTGAGGAGTTCCCAGTACATTATCCTTTCCCCGGTGTAATTACCTTAACAAGCTCCAGCTGTTTTTATTCTCAGAAGGTTTACTCCCTGATATACAGCTGCCTACCCCCTTCGTCAGTGCAGGTCCTAAATGAGCTTTTTCTCTGTTCCCTCACCACAATCCAGATTCTTTTGGGGAGTTACCAGTACAGTAACCATAGCAGGAAGTACTTAATTTATTAAGCTACTCCTTTCTTAATCTCAGTGGAGATATTTACTGATAAACAGCTACATACGCAGAATGTTCATGTCGTTCCTAAAAGAGCTTTTATCTCTCTCCCCTCACCACAAATCAGATTCGTCTGAAGAGTTCCCAGTACATGATCCTTTCCCCTGTGTAATTACCTTAACAAACTCCAGCTGTTTTTATACTCAGAAGGTTTACTCCCTGATATACAGCTGCCTACCCCCTTCGTAAGTGCAGGTCCTAAATGAGCTTTTTTCTCTGTTCCCTCACCACAATCCAGATTCTTTTGGGGAGTTACCAGTACAGTAACCATACTAGGAAGTACATAATTTATTAAGCTACTGCTTTTCTTAATCTCAGTGGAGATATTTAGTGATAAACAGCTACCTACGCAGCATGTTCATGTCGTTCCTAAATGATCTTTTATCTCTCTCCCCTCAACACAAATCAGATTCTTCTGAGGAGTTCCCAGTACATTATCCTTTCCCCTGTGTAATTACCTTAACAAGCTCCAGCTGTTTTTATTCTCAGAAGGTTTACTCCCTGATATACAGCTGCCTAACCCCTTCGTAAGTGCAGGTCCTAAATGAGCTTTTTTCTCTGTTCCCTCACCACAATCCAGATTCTTTTGTGGAGTTACCAGTATAATATCCATAGCAGGAAGTACTTAATTTATTAAGCTACTGCTTTTCTTAATCTCAGTGGAGATATTTACTGATAAACAGCTACCTACGCAGCATGTTCATGTCGTTCCTAAATGAGCTTTTATCTCTCTCCCCTCACCACAAATCAGATTCTTCTGAGGAGTTCCCAGTACATTATCCTTTCCCCTGTGTAATTACCTTAACAAGCTCCAGCTGTTTTTATTCTCAGAAGGTTTACTCCCTGATATACAGCTGCCTACCCATTTCGTAAGTGCAGGTCCTAAATGAGCTATTTTCTCTTTTACCTCACTACAATCCAGATTCTTTTGGGGAGTTACCAGTACAGTAACCATACCAGGAAGTACTTAATTCATTAAGCTACTGCTTTTCTATATCTCAGTGGAGATATTTACTGATAAACAGCTACCTACGCAGCATGTTCATGTCTTTCCTAAATGAGCTTTTATCTCTCTCCCCTCACCACAAATCAGATTCTTCTGAGGAGTTCCCAGTACATTATCCTTTCCCCGGTGTAATTACCTTAACAAGCTCCAGCAGTTTTTATTCTCAGAAGGTTTACTCCCTGATATACGGCTGCCTACCCCCTTCGTCAGTGCAGGTCCTAAATGAGCTTTTTTCTCTGTTCCCTCACCACAATCCAGATTTTTTTGGGGAGTTACCAGTACAGTAACCATACCAGGAAGTACTTAATTTATTAAGCTACTGCTTTCCTTAATCTCAGTGGAGATATTTACTGATAAACAGCTACCTACGCAGCATGTTCATGTCGTTCCTAAATGAGCTTTTATCTCTCTCCCCTCACCACAAATCAGATTCTTCTGAGGAGTTCCCAGTACATTATCCTTTCCCCGGTGTAATTACCTTAACAAGCTCCAGCTGTTTTTATGCTCAGAAGGTTTACTCCCTGATATACAGCTGCCTACATCTTCGTAAGTGCAGGTCCTAAAAGAGCTTTTTCTCTGTTCCCTCACCACAATCCAGATTCTTTTGGGGAGTTACCAGTACAGTAACCATAGCAGGAAGTACTTAATTTATTAAGCTACTCCTTTTCTTAATCTCAGTGGAGATATTTACTGATAAACAGCTACATACGCAGAATGTTCATGTCGTTCCTAAATGAGCTTTTATCTCTCTCCCCTCACCACAAATCAGATTCGTCTGAAGAGTTCCCAGTACATGATCCTTTCCCCTGTGTAATTACCTTAACAAACTCCAGCTGTTTTTATACTCAGAAGGTTTACTCCCTGATATACAGCTGCCTACCCCCTTCGTAAGTGCAGGTCCTAAATGAGCTTTTTTCTCTGTTCCCTCACCACAATCCAGATTCTTTTGGGGAGTTACCAGTACAGTAACCATACTAGGAAGTACATAATTTATTAAGCTACTGCTTTTCTTAATCTCAGTGGAGATATTTAGTGATAAACAGCTACCTACGCAGCATGTTCATGTCGTTCCTAAATGATCTTTTATCTCTCTCCCCTCAACACAAATCAGATTCTTCTGAGGAGTTCCCAGTACATTATCCTTTCCCCTGTGTAATTACCTTAACAAGCTCCAGCTGTTTTTATTCTCAGAAGGTTTACTCCCTGATATACAGCTGCCTAACCCCTTCGTAAGTGCAGGTCCTAAATGAGCATTTTTCTCTGTTCCCTCACCACAATCCAGATTCTTTTGTGGAGTTACCAGTATAATATCCATAGCAGGAAGTACTTAATTTATTAAGCTACTGCTTTTCTTAATCTCAGTGGAGATATTTACTGATAAACAGCTACCTACGCAGCATGTTCATGTCGTTCCTAAATGAGCTTTTATCTCTCTCCCCTCACCACAAATCAGATTCTTCTGAGGAGTTCCCAGTACATTATCCTTTCCCCTGTGTAATTACCTTAACAAGCTCCAGCTGTTTTTATTCTCAGAAGGTTTACTCCCTGATATACAGCTGCCTACCCCCTTCGTAAGTGCAGGTCCTAAATGAGCTATTTTCTCTTTTCCCTCACTACAATCCAGATTCTTTTGGGGAGTTACCAGTACAGTAACCATACCAGGAAGTACTTAATTCATTAAGCTACTGCTTTTCTATATCTCAGTGGAGATATTTACTGATAAACAGCTACCTACGCAGCATGTTCATGTCTTTCCTAAATGAGCTTTTATCTCTCTCCCCTCACCACAAATCAGATTCTTCTGAGGAGTTCCCAGTACATTATCCTTTCCCCGGTGTAATTACCTTAACAAGCTCCAGCTGTTTTTATTCTCAGAAGGTTTACTCCCTGATATACGGCTGCCTACCCCCTTCGTCAGTGCAGGTCCTAAATGAGCTTTTTTCTCTGTTCCCTCACCACAATCCAGATTTTTTGGGGGAGTTACCAGTACAGTAACCATACCAGGAAGTACTTAATTTATTAAGCTACTGCTTTTCTTAATCTAGGTGGAGATATTTACTGATAAACAGCTACCTACGCAGCATGTTCATGTCGTTCCTAAATGAGCTTTTATCTCTCTCCCCTAACCACAAATCAGATTCTTCTGAGGAGTTCCCAGTACATTATCCTTTCCCCGGTGTAATTACCTTAACAAGCTCCAGCTGTTTTTATGCTCAGAAGGTTTACTCCCTGATATACAGCTGCCTACCCCTTCGTAAGTGCAGGTCCTAAATGAGCTTTTTCTCTGTTCCCTCACCACAATCCAGATTCTTTTGGGGAGTTACCAGTACAGTAACCATAGCAGGAAGTACTTAATTTATTAAGCTACTCCTTTTCTTAATCTCAGTGGAGATATTTACTGATAAACAGCTACATACGCAGAATGTTCATGTCGTTCCTAAATGAGCTTTTATCTCTCTCCCCTCACCACAAATCAGATTCGTCTGAAGAGTTCCCAGTACATGATCCTTTCCCCTGTGTAATTACCTTAACAAACTCCAGCTGTTTTTATTCTCAGAAGGTTTACTCCCTGATATACAGCTGCCTACCCCCTTCGTAAGTGCAGGTCCTAAATGAGCTTTTTTCTCTGTTCCCTCACCACAATCCAGATTCTTTTGGGGAGTTACCAGTACAGTAACCATACTAGGAAGTACATAATTTATTAAGCTACTGCTTTTCTTAATCTCAGTGGAGATATTTAGTGATAAACAGCTACCTACGCAGCATGTTCATGTCGTTCCTAAATGATCTTTTATCTCTCTCCCCTCAACACAAATCAGATTCTTCTGAGGAGTTCCCAGTACATTATCCTTTCCCCTGTGTAATTACCTTAACAAGCTCCAGCTGTTTTTATTCTCAGAAGGTTTACTCCCTGATATACAGCTGCCTAACCCCTTCGTAAGTGCAGGTCCTAAATGAGCTTTTTTCTCTGTTCCCTCACCACAATCCAGATTCTTTTGTGGAGTTACCAGTATAGTATCCATAGCAGGAAGTACTTAATTTATTAAGCTACTGCTTTTCTTAATCTCAGTGGAGATATTTACTGATAAACAGCTACCTACGCAGCATGTTCATGTCGTTCCTAAATGAGCTTTTATCTCTCTCCCCTCACCACAAATCAGATTCTTCTGAGGAGTTCCCAGTACATTATCCTTTCCCCTGTGTAATTACCTTAACAAGCTCCAGCTGTTTTAATTCTCAGAAGGTTTACTCCCTGATATACAGCTGCCTACCCCCTTCGTAAGTGCAGGTCCTAAATGAGCTTTTTTCTCTGTTCCCTCACCACAATCCAGATTCTTTTGGGGAGTTTACCAGTACAGTAACCATACCAGGAAGTACTTAATTTATTAAGCTACTGCTTTTCTTAATCTCAGTGGAGATATTTACTGATAAACAGCTACCTACGCAGCATGTTCATGTCGTTCCTAAATGAGCTTTTATCTCTCTCCCCTCACCACAAATCAGATTCTTCTGAGGAGTTCCCAGTACATGATCCTTTCCCCTGTGTAATTACCTTAACAAGCTCCAGCTGTTTTAATTCTCAGAAGGTTTACTCCCTGATATACCGCTGCCTACCCCCTTCGTAAGTGCAGGTCCTAAATGAGCTTTTTTCTCTGTTCCCTCACCACAATCCAGATTCTTTTGGGGACTTACCAGTACAGTAACCATACCAGGAAGTACTTAATTTATTAAGCTACAGCTTTTCTTAATCTCAGTGGAGATATTTACTGATAAACAGCTACCTACGCAGCAAGTTCATGTCGTTCCTAAATGAGCTTTTATCTCTCTCCCCTCACCACAAATCAGATTCTTCTGAGGAGTTCCCAGTACATTATTCTTTCCCCCTGTGTAATTACCTTAACAAGCTCCAGCTGTTTTTATTCTCATGGTTTACTCCCTGATATACAGCTGCCTACCCCCTTCGTAAGTGCAGGTCCTAAATGAGCTTTTTTCTCTGTTCCCTCACCAAAATCCAGATTCTTTTGGGGAGTTACCAGTACAGTAACCATACCAGGAAGTACTTACTTTATTAAGCTACTGCTTTTCTTAATCTCAGTGGAGATATTTACTGATAAACAGCGACCTACGCAGCATGTTCATGTCGTTCCTAAATGATCTTTTATCTCTCTCCCCTCACCACAAATCAGATTCTTCTGAGGAGTTCCCAGTACATTATCCTTTCCCCTGTGTAATTACCTTAACAAGCTCCAGCTGTTTTTTATTCTCAGAAGGTTTACTACCTGATATACAGCTGCCTACCCCCTTCGTAAGTGGAGGTCCTAAATGACCTTTTTTCTCTGTTCCCTCACCACAATCCAGATTCTTTTGGGGAGTTACCAGTACAGTAACCATACCAGAAGTACTTCATTTATTAAGCTACTTCTTTTCTTAATCTCAGTGGAGATATTTACTGATAAACAGCGACCTACGCAGCATGTTCATATCGTTCCTAAATGATCTTTTATCTCTCTCCCCTCACCACAAATCAGATTCTTCTGAGGAGTTCCCAGTACATTATACTTTCCCCTTTGTAATTACCTTAACAAGCTCCAGGTGTTTTTATTCTCAGAAGGTTTACTCCCTGATATACAGCTGCCTACCCCTTAGTAAGTGCAGGTCCTAAATGAGCTTTTTTCTCTGTTCCCTCACCACAATCCAGATTCTTTTGGGAGTTACCAGTACAGTAACCATACCAGGAAGTGCGGCGGGCGCAACCCCCGTCCAGCGAGGAAAGGCGACCACCACACGAGGATCCTTCCCAATCACATTTTATTGAGGAGCCGCTTGGTTGAAGGAGAGCTGAAGCGAGGGGCACCAAAAGGCCAAACTGCCTGCTTATATACCGTTGGGGTGAGCATGGGTCGTTCCCTGATTGGTCTGTGACTGGTTGCTACTAGCAGCTGCCACGGGATTGGCTGGGACTAGAACTCACTTGCACATGCGCAGGGTTCAGGCCAGTAAGTCCGTTAGGCTTTGCCGTTATTTACCAGTAAGGCTGCAAGGAAGTAGGAGCCATCTTGTAATGGCCTTGTTGCCGGCTTCCTGCAGTTCCCCCTTTTTGTTTTGTGCAGGTAAGAGTAGAGGTCTGATCTCTGTGTGCTATTTTGGAACATTGTACTGGCTTTCCCATGAGTGTTATCCATTCATCGGACGCCAGACCCGTCCGATACCTTTTTTCCAGAGGTGGGGTCTAGGGTATCTACCCCACGTGCAATCAGACTTGCTCTTCTTGGGGCCTGTTACCTCAGACTCCCAAGTGCGGTGCTATTGCCCGGCATCTGCTCTGCTCAAATGCACGCCTATCCCTAGTGCAAGTGAAGCTACCAGCTTCCTGGGGTGCAAAGGCCGTGCAATTGAGGGCTTAGTCCCTTTTTAGGGCTGAAAGCCAAATCTGGGGGGATGCTCCATACTCCAAGGCGGCTAAAGCCTGTGAAATTACAACCTTGTCCCTTCGTGTTTGACGTTCGCAGGTGACAGACCAACCAGAGGCAGACCAACTGCCCCCCTAGGCATAGTAGTAAAAATACGAGTAATACATGGGACTTCCATGTTGCAGTCTGCAGAAAACAAGGTGGGAGGAATCTGCATGCAAGGGCATAGGGTACTGGCCATGCCTTAGTCACAGCCCATAGTGTCATTTCTTTTGCTGCCATCGGGGCTGCAGTCAGCACTGTTGCAAGTAGCAGGGGGATCAGTTGTACACAGGGCAAGTGGATGGCGTCTTCATCTTGCGGGTCTTTATTTTCGCAATGGGTTTCTTCTGTCGTTTCCACAGGCCTGGTCAATCTCGTTGGCACCCAGTGAGGCACTTCTTGGCCCTGAGGAAAAACACAAAACAGCTCCCCTGGATCTCGTTATCACCAGATCCGGTCCATACCATTTGTTATTCAAAACCTCTTTCCACATGACCATATCCTTTTCTGACGGTGACCTTAGTGGCTGCAAGCCTATCAGCAGCTGACTCACCGGCATCATTTAAATTTAAAAAATTTAAGGTAAGAGTACAAGTGAAAGCCTTTCCCTGGGGGTCGCTGTCTCAGCTATTCCCCCTTTTTGTTTTTGCAGTAATTCCTTTAGGCTCTTGTTAGCCCTTTCGACAATTCCTTGGCCTTGAGGGTTGTAAGGCAATCCCGTTGCATGGGTTACATGCATTTGAGCGCCAAAAGGCGCGAAATCCATGGGAGGTGTATAGTTCCTTCACAATCTGGGTTAATGACTCCTGGGAGGACAATTAGCCCTCTCATGGTGGAAGAGGAACGACCAAGAATCAAGCCCACTGTGTCTTTTTCAAGGGGTCCTGTCATATCAGAGTCTATGACCTGTACGCCCATCGCCGGAGTTAATACTGTTCCGGTGGCGGCACAAAGGTCCAGCCCTGCGGAGCCTGAAGTTGCCCTTCGAGCCTGGGTGGTTGCAGGTGGGGGGCTGGTACCGACGTTTGAAGTGCCCCATAGATTTGTGGGCCCTGGGGACGGGGGCCCCCCTTCCCGTTTTTTGACTCTAACGGTACAGCTTGGGGGATCGGATGTCCAATTGATGTCCTTCACTGACCTACATTCATTGGCCCAATGTTTTCCCCTTTTTACATAGGGGGCACAGACCTGGTTGTCGCTGTCCTCCCGTTAAATTAGCTGGGGTCTCGTTAATTTTCGGGCATTGCCGCTTAAAAGTGTCCTAATTGGCCACACTTAAAGCAGCCCTTCTGTTTGTTGTCCCTAGCCATGCGAGCGGCAGAAAGCACGGCCGCCGCCAAGCCTGCATTTGTCAATGGGCCTCCCACCTCTCGGCAAGCTTTTTACCCATGCCTCAAGGCCCTTTTCCCTTTATAGGAGTTATCACTCTTTTACATTCCTTGGTACTTTGCTCATAGATTATTTGTTGTACAAGTGGCTGGCAGCATCCAAATTCCCAAGTACAACGCTCCGCTGTCTCAAGCATGCGTGCCACAAAATCAGAAAATGGTTCATTGGGCGCCTGAATCACTTTTGTAAGGTTACCAGCACCTCTCCTTTGTTTGGCAAGGCCCGCCAAGCCTTGTAAATATCTCATTTACCTGGCGGTAGACTTCAAAGGGGTAGGTGGTCTGTTCCACTGCATAAGCTCCCTGTCCTAGAAGCATGTCCACACCGACCATTCGGCTCTCCCTTCTTGGAGATTCTTTCTGAATTGTATTTGTGCCTTGTCCTGAACAATGGACCTAAAGTCAAGGAACTGCCCGTGACTGAGACATGTGCGCGCAATCTCAAACCAATCCGTGGGCGTCATGGCATTAACCGTGAGTCGCCGCAATAAAGCAGTGGTATAATTGGCTGTAACTCCATATGTGCGCACTGACTCCATTAGATCCCTTAGTTGTTTATAAGAGACTGGCTCATAGGTCCTTTCATCTGTTACTGGGTTCTCAAAGACTGGAAAAGCCGTGGCCAACCTAGACCACGTACTTCTCTTTATGAAGTTGCTCCGCCCGGACACCGCATAAGGCGGGGGGGCAGAGGGTGTTTTTTTGCCTGGGGGCCTTGGCCCCAAGAGGGTAACCAGGTCCGTATCTGTCCTTTTCCGTACCTAGCAGCGGCTTCCTCCAAGCCCTCTTCATCTCTGGGCTCAGATTGCTGCCGAGGTATGGCCACTCTCGGCCTCGCTCTCTGATTCACTGCCCTCTATACTAAGAGCTGAGAAGGAGTTATCAATCTTAAATCCTCCAAAGAAGGATACAATGGGGCAACTGGTCCTTGTCCCTTTTGAGTTTGCTTTTGTTTTGTCTGTCTTGTCCCCCCCCCACCGCCTGCGCGATCGAGGATTTTCCGGAGGGCTGCAGTCCCTCCTCCAGACCCTTATGGGGTCTCCCTTTTCTTTCTTTCATCTTTTTATTTTTATTTTCCTTAGGCCTAACCACTTCCCCCTTTACCTGAGGGAAGTTACCTCCTCATGTGTTGGGTTCTGGATCCTCTTCGACCCCCTCGCCTGGTTCCCGGGTTTCGGCAACCAGTTGCGGGCGGGCGGCAACCCCGTCAGCGAGGAAAGGCGACCACCACACGAGGATCCTTCCCAATCACATTTTATTGAGGAGCCGCTTGGTTGAGGGAGAGCTGAAGCGAGGGGCACCAAAAGGCCAAAAGCGCCTGCTTATATACCGTTGGGTGAGCATGGGTCGTTCCCTGATTGGTCTGTGACTGGTTGCTACTAGCAGCTGCCCACGGGATTGGCTGGGACTAGAACTCACTTGCACATGCGCAGGGTTCAGGCCAGTAAGTCCGTTAGGCTTTGCCGTTATTTACCAGTAAGGCTGCAAGGAAGTAGAGCCATCTTGTAATGGCCTTGTTGCCGGCTTCCTGCAAGGAAGTACTTAATTATTTAGCTACTGCTTTCTTTATCTCAGTGGAGATATTTACTGATAAACAGCTACGTACGCAGTATGTTCATGTCGTTCCTAAATGAGCTTTTATCTCTCTCCCCTCACCACAAATCAGATTCTTCTGAGGAGTTCCCAGTACATTATCCTTTCCCCTGTGTAATTACCTTAACAAGCTCCAGCTGTTTTTATTCTCAGGTTTACTCCCTGATATACAGCTGCCTACCCCCTTCGTAAGTGCAGGTCCTAATGAGCTTTTTTCTCTGTTCCCTCACCACAATCCAGATTCTTTTGGGGAGTTACCAGTACAGTAACCATACCAGGAAGTACTTAATTTATTAAGCTACTGCTTTTCTTAATCTCAGTGGAGATATTTACTGATAATCAGCTACCTACGCAGCACGTTCATGTCGTTCCTAAATGAGCTTTTATCTCTCTCCCCTCACCACAAATCAGATTCTTCTGAGGAGTTCCCAGTACATTATCCTTTCCCCTGTGTAAATTACCTTAACAAGCTCAGCTGTTTTTATTCTCAGAAGTTTACTCCCTGATATACTTCTGCCTACCCCTTCGGTAAGCGC
>NW_025956009.1:0-26449 GCF_023159225.1 Perognathus longimembris pacificus | reverse complement strand
TGGGGAGTTACCAGTACAGTAAACATACCAGGAAGTACTTAATTTATTAAGCTACTGCTTTTCTTATTCTCAGTGGAGATATTTACTGATAAACAGCTACGTATGCAGCATGTTCATGTCCTTCCCAAATGAGCTTTTATCTCTCTCCCCTCACCACAAATCAGATTCTTCTGAGGAGTTCCCAGTACATTATCCTTTCCCCTGTGTAATTACCTTAACAAGCTCCAGCTGTTTTTATTCTCAGAAGTTTTACTCCCTGATATACAGCTGCCAACCCCCTTCGTAAGTGCAGGTCCTAAATGAGCTTTTTTCTCTGTTCCCTCACCACAATCCAGATTCTTTTGGGGAGTTACCTGTACAGTAACCATACCAGGAAGTACTTAATTTATTCAGCTACTGCTTTTCTTACTCTCACTCGAGATATTTACTGATAATCAGCTACCACCGCAGCATGTTCATGTCGTTCCTAAATGAGCTTTTATCTCTCTCCCCTCACCACAAATCAGATTCTTCTGAGGAGTTCCCGGTACATTATCCTTTCCCCTGTGTAATTACCTTAACAAGATCCAGCTGTTTTTATTCTCAGAAGGTTTACTCCCTGATATACAGCTGCCTACCCCCTTCGTAAGTGCAGGTCCTAAATGAGCTTTTTTCTCTGTTCCCTCACCACAATCCAGATTCTTTTGGGGAGTTACCAGTACAGTAACCATACCAGGAAGTACGTAATTTATTCAGCTACTGCTTTTCTTAATCTCAGTAGAGATATTTACTGATAAACAGCTACGTATGCAGCATGTTCATGTCGTTCCTAAATGAGCTTTTATCTCTCTCCCCTCACCACAAATCAGATTCTTCTGAGGAGTTCACAGTACATTATCCTTTCCCCTGTGTAATTACCTTAACAAGCTCCAGCTGTTTTTATTCTCAGAAGGTTTACTCCCTGATATACAGCTGCCTACCCCCTTCGTAAGTGCAGGTCCTAAATGAGCTTTTTTCTCTGTTCCCTCACCACAATCCAGATTCTTTTGGGGAGTTACCAGTACAGTAACCATACCAGGAAGTACTTAATTTATTAAGCTCCTGCTTTTCTTAATCTCAGTGGAGATATTTACTGATAAACAGCTACGTATGCAGCATGTTCATGTCGTTCCTAAATGAGCTTTTATCTCTCTCCCCTCACCACAAATCAGATTCTTCTGAGGAATTCACAGCACATTATCCTTCCCCTGTGTAATTACCTTAACAAGCTCCAGCTGTTTTTATTCTCAGAAGTTTTACTCCCTGATATACAGCTGCCAACCCCCTTCGTAAGTGCAGGTCCTAAATGAGCTTTTTTCTCTGTTCCCTCACCACAATCCAGATTCTTTTGGTCAGTTACCAGTACAGTAACCATACCAGGAAGTACTTAATTTATTCAGCTACTGCTTTTCTTACTCTCACTCGAGATATTTACTGATAATCAGCTACCAAGGTAGCATGTTCATGTCGTTCCTAAATGAACTTTTAACTCTCTCCCCTCACCACAAATCAGATTCTTCTGAGGAGTTCCCGGTACATTATCCTTTCCCCTGTGTAATTACCTTAACAAGCTCCAGCTGTTTCAATTCTCAGAAAGTTTACTCCCTGATATACAGCTGCCTACCCCGTTCGTAAGTGCAGGTCTTAAATGAGCTTTTTTCTCTGTTCCCTCACCACAATCCAGATTCTTTTGGGGAGTTACCAGTACAGTAACCATACCAGGAAGTACGTAATTTATTCAGCTACTGCTTTTCTTAATCTCAGTAGACATATTTACTGATAAACAGCTACGTACGCAGCATGTTCATGTCGTTCCTAAATGAGCTTTTATCTCTCTCCCCTCACCACAAATCAGATTCTTCTGAGGAGTTCACAGTACATTATCCTTTCCCCTGTGTAATTACCTTAACAAGCTCCAGCTGTTTTTATTCTCAGAAGGTTTACTCCCTGATATACAGCTGCCTACCCCCTTCGTAAGAGCAGGTCCTAAATGAGCTTTTTCTCTGTTCCCTCACCACAATCCAGATTCTTTTGGGGAGTTTCCAGTACAGTAACCATACCAGGAAGTACTTAATTTATTAAGCTCCTGCTTTTCTTAATCTCAGTGGAGATATTTACTGATAAACAGCTACCTACGCAGCATGTTCATGTCGTTCCTAAATGAGCTTTTATCTCTCTCCCCTCACCACAAATCAGATTCTTCTGAGGAATTCACAGCACATTATCCTTCCCCTGTGTAATTACCTTAACAAGCTCCAACTGTTTTTATTCTCAGAAGGTTTACTCCCTGATATACAGCTGCCTACCCCCTTCGTAAGTGCAGGTCCTAAATGAGCTTTTTTCTCTGTTCCCTCACCACAATCCAGATTCTTTTGGGGAGTTACCAGTACAGTAACCATACCAGGAAGTACTTAATTTATTAAGCTACTGCTTTTCTTAATCTCAGTGGAGATTTTTACTGATAAACAGCTACCTACGCAGCATGTTCATGTCGTTCCTAAATGAGCTTTTATCTCTCTCCCGTCACCACAAATCAGATTCTTCTGAGGAGTTCCCAGTACATTATCCTTTCCCCTGTGTAATTACCTTAACAAGCTCCAGCTGTTTTTATTCTCAGAAGGTTTACTCCCTGATATACAGCTGCCTACCCCCTTCGTAAGTGCAGGTCCTAAATGAGCTTTTTTCTCTGTTCCCTCACCACAATCCAGATTCTTTTGCGCAGTTACCAGTACAGTAACCATACCATGAAGTACTTAATTTATTAAGCTACTGCTTTTCTTAATCTCAGTGGAGATATTTACTGATAAACAGCTACGTACCCAGCATGTTCATGTCGTTCCTAAATGAGCTTTTATCTCTCTCCCCTCACCACAAATCAGATTCTTCTGAGGAGTTCCCAGTACATTATCCTTTCCCCTGTGTAATTACCTTAACAAGCTCCAGCTGTTTTATTCTCAGAACTTTTACTCCCTTATATACAGCTGCCAACCCCCTTCGTAAGTGCAGGTCCTAAATGTGCTTTTTTCTCTGTTCCCTCACCACAATCCAGATTCTTTTGGGGAGTTACCAGTACAGTAACCATACCAGGAAGTACTTAATTTATTAAGCTACTGCTTTTCTTAATCTCAGTGGAGATATTTACTGATAAACAGCTACCTACGCAGCATGTTCATGTCGTTCCTAAATGAGCTTTTATCTCTCTCCCCTCACCACAAATCAGATTCTTCTGAGGAGTTCCCAGTACATTATCCTTTCCCCTGTGTAATTACCTTAACAAGCTCCAGCTGTTTTTATTCTCAGAAGTTTTACTCACTGATATACAGCTGACTACCCCCTTCGTAAGTGCAGGTCCTAAATGAGCTTTTTTCTCTGTTACCTCACCACAATCCAGATTCTTTTGGGGAGTTACCAGTACAGTAACCATACCAGGAATTACTTAATTTATTAAGCTACTGCTTTTCTTAATCTCAGTGGAGATATTTACTGATAAACAGCTACCTACGCAGCATGTTCATGTCCTTCCCAAATGAGCTTTTATCTCTCTCCCCTCACCACAAATCAGATTCTTCTGAGGAGTTCCCAGTACATTATCCTTCCCCTGTGTAATTACCTTAACAAGCTCCAGCTCTTTCTATTCTCAGAAAGTTTACTCCCTGATATACAGCTGCCTACCCCCTTCGTAAGTGCAGGTCCTAAATGAGCTTTTTTCTCTGTTCCTTCACCACAATCCAGATTCTTTTTGGGAGTTACCAGTACAGTATCCATACCAGGAAGTACTTAATTTATTAAGCTACTGCTTTTCTTATTCTCAGTGGAGATATTTACTGATAAACAGCTACGTACCCAGCATGTTCATGTCGTTCCTAAATGAGCTTTTATCTCTCTCCCCTCACCACAAATCAGATTCTTCTGAGGAGTTCCCAGTACATTATCCTTTCCCCTGTGTAATTACCTTAACAAGCTCCAGCTGTTTTTATTCTCAGAAGTTTTACTCCCTGATATACAGCTGCCAACCCCCTTCGTAAGTGCAGGTCCTAAATGAGCTTTTTTCTCTGTTCCCTCACCACAATCCAGATTCTTTTGGTCAGTTACCAGTACAGTAACCATATCAGGAAGTACTTAATTTATTCAGCTACTGCTTTTCTTACTCTCACTCGAGATATTTACTGATAATCAGCTACCAACGCAGCATGTTCACGTCGTTCCTAAATGAACTTTTATCTCTCTCCCCTCACCACAAATCAGATTCTTCTGAGGAGTTCCCGGTACATTATTCTTTCCCCTGTGTAATTACCTTAACAAGATCCAGCTGTTTTTATTCTCAGAAGGTTTACTCCCTGATATACAGCTGCCTACCCCCTTCGTAAGTGCAGGTCCTAAATGAGCTTTTTTCTCTGTTCCCTCACCACAATCCAGATTCTTTTGGGGAGTTACCAGTACAGTATCCATACCAGGAAGTACTTAATTTATTAAGCTACTGCTTTTCTTATTCTCAGTGGAGATATTTACTGATAAACAGCTACGTATGCAGCATGTTCATGTCCTTTCCAAATGAGCTTTTATCTCTCTCCCCTCACCACAAATCAGATTCTTCTGAGGAGTTCCCAGTACATTATCCTTCCCCTGTGTAATTACTTAACAAGCTCCAGCTGTTTCAATTCTCAGAAAGTTTACTCCCTGATATACAGCTGCCTACCCCCTTCGTAAGTGCAGGTCTTAAATGAGCTTTTTTCTCTGTTCCCTCACCACAATCCAGATTCTTTTTGGGGAGTTACCAGTACAGTAACCATACCAGGAAGTACTTAATTTATTAAGCTACTGCTTTTCTTAATCTCAGTGGAGATATTTACTGATAAACAGCTACGTACCCAGCATGTTCATGTCGTTCCTAAATGAGCTTTTATCTCTGTCCCCTCAACACAAATCAGATTCTTCGGAGGAGTTCCCAGTACATTATCCTTTCCCCTGTGTAATTACCTTAACAAGCTCCAGCTCTTTTTATTCTCAGAAGGTTTAATCCCTGATATACAGCTGCCTACCCCCTTGGTAAGTGCAGGTCCTAAATGAGCTTTTTTCTCTGGTCCCAAACCACAATCCAGATTCTTTTGGGGAGTTACCAGTACAGTAAACATACCAGGAAGTACTTAATATATTAAGCTACAGCTTCTCTTAATCTCAGTATAGATATTTACTGATAAACAGCTACCTACGCAGCATGTTCATGTCGTTCCTAAATGAGCTTTTATCTCTCTCCCCTCACCACAAATCAGATTCTTCTGAGGAGTTCCCAGTACATTATCCTTTCCCCTGTGTAATTACCTTAACAACCTCCAGCTGTTTTTAATCTCAGAAGGTTTATTCCCTGATATTCAGCTGCCTACCCCTTTCGTAAGTGAAGGTCCTAAATGAGCTTTTTTCTCTGTTCCCTCACCACAATCCAGATTCTTTTGGGGAGTTACCAGTACAGTAAACATACCAGGAAGTACTTAATTTATTAAGCTACTGCTTTTCTTATTCTCAGTGGAGATATTTACTGATAAACAGCTACGTATGCAGCATGTTCATGTCCTTCCCAAATGAGCTTTTATCTCTCTCCCCTCACCACAAATCAGATTCTTCTGAGGAGTTCCCAGTACATTATCCTTCCCCTGTGTAATTACCTTAACAAGCTCCAGCTGTTTCTATTCTCAGAAAGTTTACTCCCTGATATACAGCTGCCTACCCCCTTCGTAAGTGCAGGTCCTAAATGAGCTTTTTTCTCTGTTCCCTCACCACAATCCAGATTCTTTTGGGGAGTTACCAGTACAGTAACCATACCAGGAAGTACTTAATTTATTCAGCTACTGCTTTTCTTACTCTCAGTCGAGATATTTACTGATAATCAGCTACCAACGCAGAATGTTCATGTCGTTCCTAAATGAGCTTTTATCTCTCTACCCTCACCACAAATCAGATTCTTCTGAGGAGTTCCCGGTACATTATCCTTTCCCCTGTGTAATTACCTTAACAAGCTCCAGCTGTTTTTATTCTCAGAAGGTTTACTCCCTGATATACAGCTGCCTACCCCCTTCGTAAGTGCAGGTCCTAAATGAGCTTTTTTCTCTGTTCCCTCACCACAACCCAGATTCTTTTGGGGAGTTACCAGTACAGTATCCATACCAGGAAGTACTTAATTTATTAAGCTACTGCTTTTCTTATTCTCAGTGGAGATATTTACTGATAAACAGCTACGTATGCAGCATGTTCATGTCCTTCCCAAATGAGCTTTTATCTCTCTCCCCTCACCACAAATCAGATTCTTCTGAGGAGTTCCCAGTACATTATCCTTCCCCTGTGTAATTACCTTAACAAGCTCCAGCTCTTTCTATTCTCAGAAAGTTTACTCCCTGATATACAGCTGCCTACCCCCTTCGTAAGTGCAGGTCCTAAATGAGCTTTTTTCTCTGTTCCCTCACCACAATCCAGATTCTTTTGGGGAGTTACCAGTACAGTATCCATACCAGGAAGTACTTAATTTATTAAGCTACTGCTTTTCTTATTCTCAGTGGAGATATTTACTGATAAACAGCTACGTACCCAGCTTGTTCATGTCGTTCCTAAATGAGCTTTTATCTCTCTCCCCTCACCACAAATCAGATTCTTCTGAGGAGTTCCCAGTACATTATCCTTTCCCCTGTGTAATTACCTTAACAAGCTCCAGCTGTTTTTATTCTCAGAAGTTTTACTCCCTGATATACAGCTGCCAACCCCCTTCGTAAGTGCAGGTCCTAAATGAGCTTTTTTCTCTGTTCCCTCACCACAATCCAGATTCTTTTGGGGAGTTACCAGTACAGTAACCATACCAGGAAGTACTTAATTTATTCAGCTACTGCTTTTCTTACTCTCACTCGAGATATTTACTGATAATCAGCTACCACCGCAGCATGTTCATGTCGTTCCTAAATGAGCTTTTATCTCTCTCCCCTCACCACAAATCAGATTCTTCTGAGGAGTTCCCGGTACATTATCCTTTCCCCTGTGTAATTACCTTAACAAGATCCAGCTGTTTTTATTCTCAGAAGGTTTACTCCCTGATATACAGCTGCCTACCCCCTTCGTAAGTGCAGGTCCTAAATGAGCTTTTTTCTCTGTTCCCTCACCACAATCCAGATTCTTTTGGGGAGTTACCAGTACAGTAACCATGCCAGGAAGTACGTAATTTATTCAGCTACTGCTTTTCTTAATCTCAGTAGAGATATTTACTGATAAACAGCTACGTATGCAGCATGTTCATGTCGTTCCTAAATGAGCTTTTATCTCTCTCCCCTCACCACAAATCAGATTCTTCTGAGGAGTTCACAGTACATTATCCTTTCCCCTGTGTAATTACCTTAACAAGCTCCAGCTGTTTTTATTCTCAGAAGGTTTACTCCCTGATATACAGCTGCCTACCCCCTTCGTAAGTGCAGGTCCTAAATGAGCTTTTTTCTCTGTTCCCTCACCACAATCCAGATTCTTTTGGGGAGTTACCAGTACAGTAACCATACCAGGAAGTACTTAATTTATTAAGCTCCTGCTTTTCTTAATCTCAGTGGAGATATTTACTGATAAACAGCTCCCTACGCAGCATGTTCATGTCGTTCCTAAATGAGCTTTTATCTCTCTCCCCTCACCACAAATCAGATTCTTCTGAGGAATTCACAGCACATTATCCTTCCCCTGTGTAATTACCTTAACAAGCTCCAGCTGTTTTTATTATCAGAAGGTTTACTCCCTGATATACAGCTGCCTACCCCCTTCGTAAGTGCAGGTCCTAATTGAGCTTTTTTCTCTGTTCCCTCACCACAATCCAGATTCTTTTGGGGAGTTACCAGTACAGTAACCATACCAGGAAGTACTTAATTTATTAAGCTCCTGCTTTTCTTAATCTCAGTGGAGATTTTTACTGATAAACAGCTACCTACGCAGCATGTTCATGTCGTTCCTAAATGAGCTTTTATCTCCTCTCCCGTCACCACAAATCAGATTCTTCTGAGGAGTTCACAGTACATTATCCTTTCCCCTGTGTAATTACCTTAACAACCTCCAGCTGTTTTTATTCTCAGAAGGTTTACTCCCTGATATACAGCTGCCTACCCCCTTCGTAAGTGCAGGTCCTAAATGAGCTTTTTTCTCTGTTCCCTCACCACAATCCAGATTCTTTTGGGGAGTTACCAGTACAGTAACCATACCAGGAAGTACGTAATTTATTCAGCTACTGCTTTTCTTAATCTCAGTAGAGATATTTACTGATAAACAGCTACGTATGCAGCATGTTCATGTCGTTCCTAAATGAGCTTTTATCTCTCTCCCCTCACCACAAATCAGATTCTTCTGAGGAGTTCACAGTACATTATCCTTTCCCCTGTGTAATTACCTTAACAAGCTCCAGCTGTTTTTATTCTCAGAAGGTTTACTCCCTGATATACAGCTGCCTACCCCCTTCGTAAGTGCAGGTCCTAAATGAGCTTTTTCTCTGTTCCCTCACCACAATCCAGATTCTTTTGGGGAGTTACCAGTACAGTAACCATACCAGGAAGTACTTAATTTATTAAGCTCCTGCTTTTCTTAATCTCAGTGGAGATATTTACTGATAAACAGCTCCCTACGCAGCATGTTCATGTCGTTCCTAAATGAGCTTTTATCTCTCTCCCCTCACCACAAATCAGATTCTTCTGAGGAATTCACAGCACATTATCCTTCCCCTGTGTAATTACCTTAACAAGCTCCAGCTGTTTTTATTATCAGAAGGTTTACTCCCTGATATACAGCTGCCTACCCCCTTCGTAAGTGCAGGTCCTAATTGAGCTTTTTTCTCTGTTCCCTCACCACAATCCAGATTCTTTTGGGGAGTTACCAGTACAGTAACCATACCAGGAAGTACTTAATTTATTAAGCTCCTGCTTTTCTTAATCTCAGTGGAGATTTTTACTGATAAACAGCTACCTACGCAGCATGTTCATGTCGTTCCTAAATGAGCTTTTATCTCTCTCCCGTCACCACAAATCAGATTCTTCTGAGGAGTTCCCAGTACATTATCCTTTCCCCTGTGTAATTACCTTAACAACCTCCAGCTGTTTTTATTCTCAGAAGGTTTACTCCCTGATATACAGCTGCCTACCCCCTTCGTAAGTGCAGGTCCTAAATGAGCTTTTTTCTCTGTTCCCTCACCACAATCCAGATTCTTTTGGGGAGTTACCAGTACAGTAATCATACCAGGAAGTAATTAATTTATTAAGCTCCTGCTTTCTTAATCTCCTTGGAGATATTTACTGATAAACAGCTACCTATGCAGCTTGTTCATGTCGTTCCTAAATGAGCTTTTATCTCTCTCCCCTCACCACAAATCAGATTCTTCTGAGGAGTTCCCAGTACATTATCCTTTCCCCTGTGTAATTACCTTAACAAGCTCCAGCTGTTTTTATTCTCAGAAAGTTTACTCCCTGATATACAGCTGCCTACCCCCTTCGTAAGTGCAGGTCCTAAATGAGCTTTTTTCTCTGTTCCCTCACCACAATCCAGATTCTTTTGGGGAGTTACCAGTACAGTAACCATACCAGGAAGTACGTAATTTATTCAGCTACTGCTTTTCTTAATCTCAGTAGAGATATTTACTGATAAACAGCTACGTACGCAGCATGTTCATGTCGTTCCTAAATGAGCTTTTATCTCTCTCCCCTCACCACAAATCAGATTCTTCTGAGGAGTTCACAGTACATTATCCTTTCCCCTGTGTAATTACCTTAACAAGCTCCAGCTGTTTTTATTCTCAGAAGGTTTACTCCCTGATATACAGCTGCCTACCCCATTCGTAAGTGCAGGTCCTAAATGAGCTTTTTTCTCTGTTCCCTCACCACAATCCAGATTCTTTTGGGGAGTTACCAGTACAGTAACCATTCCAGGAAGTACTTAATTTATTAAGCTCCTGCTTTTCTTAATCTCAGTGGAGATATTTACTGATAAACAGCTACCTACGCAGCATGTTCATGTCGTTCCTAAATGAGCTTTTATCTCTCTCCCCTCACCACAAATCAGATTCTTCTGAGGAATTCCCAGCACATTATCCTTCCCCTGTGTAATTACCTTAACAAGCTCCAGCTGTTTTTATTCTCAGAAGGTTTACTCCCTGATATACCGCTGCCTACCCCCTTCGTAAGTGCAGGTCCTAAATGAGCTTTTTTCTCTGTTCCCTCACCACAATCCAGATTCTTTTGGGGAGTTACCAGTACAGTAACCATACCAGGAAGTACTTAATTTATTAAGCTCCTGCTTTTCTTAATCTCAGTGGAGATTTTTACTGATAAACAGCTACCTACGCAGCATGTTCATGTCGTTCCTAAATGAGCTTTTATCTCTCTCCCGTCACCACAAATCAGATTCTTCTGAGGAGTTCCCAGTACATTATCCTTTCCCCTGTGTAATTACCTTAACAACCTCCAGCTGTTTTTATTCTCAGAAGGTTTACTCCCTGATATACAGCTGCCTACCCCCTTCGTAAGTGCAGGTCCTAAATGAGCTTTTTTCTCTGTTCCCTCACCACAATCCAGATTCTTTTGGGGAGTTACCAGTACAGTAACCATACCAGGAAGTAATTAATTTATTAAGCTCCTGCTTTTCTTAATCTCAGTGGAGATATTTACTGATAAACAGCTACCTATGCAGCATGTTCATGTCGTTCCTAAATGAGCTTTTATCTCTCTCCCCTCACCACAAATCAGATTCTTCTGAGGAGTTCCAAGTACATTATCCTTTCCCCTGTGTAATTACCTTAACAAGCTCCAGCTGTTTTTATTCTCAGGAGGTTTACTCCCTGATATACAGCTGCCTACCCCCTTCGTAAGTGCCGGTCCTAAATGAGCTTTTTTTTCTGTTCCCTCACCACAATCCAGATTCTTTTGCGGAGTTACCAGTACAGTAACCATACCAGGAAGTACTTAATTTATTAAGCTACTGCTTTTCTTAATCTCAGTGGAGATATTTACTGATAAACAGCTACGTACCCAGCATGTTCATGTCGTTCTTAAATGAGCTTTTATCTCTCTCCCCTCACCACAAATCAGATTCTTTTGAGGAGTTCCCAGTACTTATCCTTTCCCCCTGTGTAATTACCTTAACAAGCTCCAGCTGTTTTTATTCTCAGAAGGTTTACTCCCTGATATACAGCTGCCAACCCCCTTCGTAAGTGCAGGTCCCTAAATGAGCTTTTTTCTCTGTTCCCTCACTACAATCCAGATTCTTTTGGGGAGTTACCAGTACAGTAACCATACCAGGAAGTACTTAATTTATTAAGCTCCTGCTTTTCTTAATCTCAGTGGAGATATTTACTGATAAACAGCTACCTACGCAGCATGTTCATGTCGTTCCTAAATGAGCTTTTATCTCTCTCCCCTCACCACAAATCAGATTCTTCTGAGGAATTCCCAGCACATTATCCTTCCCCTGTGTAATTACCTTAACAAGCTCCAGCTGTTTTTATTCTCAGAAGGTTTACTCCCTGATATACCGCTGCCTACCCCCTTCGTAAGTGCAGGTCCTAAATGAGCTTTTTTCTCTGTTCCCTCACCACAATCCAGATTCTTTTGGGGAATTACCAGTACAGTAACCATACCAGGAAGTACTTAATTTATTAAGCTCCTGCTTTTCTTAATCTCAGTGGAGATTTTTACTGATAAACAGCTACCTACGCAGCATGTTCATGTCGTTCCTAAATGAGCTTTTATCTCTCTCCCGTCACCACAAATCAGATTCTTCTGAGGAGTTCCCAGTACATTATCCTTTCCCCTGTGTAATTACCTTAACAACCTCC
This sequence comes from Perognathus longimembris pacificus, assembly GCF_023159225.1. Lineage (NCBI taxonomy): Eukaryota > Metazoa > Chordata > Mammalia > Rodentia > Heteromyidae > Perognathus > Perognathus longimembris. The sequence goes on along the minus strand of NW_025956009.1, from coordinate 14,607 downwards.
AGCTGTTTTTATTCTCAGAAGGTTTACTCCCTGATATACAGCTGCCTACCCCCTTCGTAAGTGCAGGTCTTAAATGAGATTTTTCTCTGTTCCCTCACCACAATCCAGATTCTTTTGGGGAGTGACCAGTACAGTATCCATACCAGGAAGTACTTAATTTATCAAGCTACTGCTTTTCTTATTCTCAGTGGAGATATTTACTGATAAACAGCTATGTATGCAGCATGTTCATGTCCTTCCCAAATGAGCTTTTATCTCTCTCCCCTCACCACAAATCAGATTCTTCTGAGGAGTTCCCAGTACATTATCCTTCCCCTGTGTAATTACCTTAACAAGCTCCAGCTGTTTCAATTCTCAGAAAGTTTACTCCCTGATATACAGCTGCCTACCCCCTTCGTAAGTGCAGGTCTTAAATGAGCTTTTTTCTCTGTTCCCTCACCACAATCCAGATTCTTTTGGGGAGTTACCAGTACAGTAACCATACCAGGAAGTACGTAATTTATTCAGCTACTGCTTCTCTTAATCTCAGTAGAGATATTTACTGATAAACAGCTACGTACGCAGCATGTTCATGTCGTTCCTAAATGAGCTTTTATCTCTCTCCCCTCACCACAAATCAGATACTTCTGAGGAGTTCACAGTACATTATCCTTTCCCCTGTGTAATTACCTTAACAAGTTCCAGCTGTTTTTATTCTCAGAAGGGTTACTCCCTGATATACAGCTGCCTACCCCCTTCGTAAGTGCAGGTCCTAAATGAGATTTTTCACTGTTCCCTCACCACAATCCAGATTGTTTTGGGGAGTTACCAGTACAGGAACAATACCAGGAAGTACTTAATTTATTAAGCTACTGCTTTTCTTAATCTTAGTGGAGATATTTACTGATAAACAGCTACCTACGCAGCATGTTAATGTCGTTACTAAATGAGCTTTTATCTCTCTCCCCTCACCACAAATCACATTCTTCTGAGGAGTTCCAAGTACATTATCCTTTCCCCTGTGTAATTACCTTAACAAGCTCCAGCTGTTTTTATTCTCAGAAGGTTTACTCCCTGATATACAGCTGCCTAACCCCTTCGTAAGTGCAGGTCCTAAATGAGCTTTTTTCTCTGTTCCCTCACCACAATCCAGATTCTTTTGCGGAGTAACCAGTACAGTAACCATACCAGGAAGAACTTAATTTATTCAGCTACTACTTTTCTTAATCTCAGTGGAGATATTTACTGATAAACAGCTACGTACCCAGCATGTTCATGTCGTTCCTAAATGAGCTTTTATCTCTCTCCCCTCACCACAAATCAGATTCTTCTGAGGAGTTCCCAGTACATTATCCTTTCCCCTGTGTAATTACCTTAACAAGCTCCAGCTGTTTTTATTCTCAGAAGGTTTAATCCCTGATATAAAGCTGCCAAACCCCTTCGTAAGTGCAGGTCCTAAATGAGCTTTTTTCTCTGTTCCCTCACCACAATCCAGATTCTTTTGGGGAGTTACCAGCACAGTAACCATACCAGGAAGTACTTAATTTATTAAGCTCCTGCTTTTCTTAATCTCAGTGGAGATATTTACTGATAAACAGCTACCTACGCAGCATGTTCATGTCGTTCCTAAATGAGCTTTTATCTCTCTGCCCTCACCACAAATCAGATTCTTCTGAGGAGTTCCCAGTACATTATCCTTTCCCCTGTGTAATTACCTTAACAAGCTCCAGCTGTTTTTATTCTCAGAAGGTTTACTCCCTGATATACAGCTGCCTACCCCCTTCGTAAGTGCAGGTCCTAAATGAGCTTTTTTCTCTGTTCCCTCACCACAATCCAGATTCTTTTGCGCAGTTACCAGTACAGTAACCATACCAGGAAGTACTTCATTTATTAAGATACTGCTTTTCTTAATCTCAGTGGAGATATTTACTGATAAACAGCTACGTACCCAGCATGTTCATGTCGTTCCTAAATGAGCTTTTATCTCTCTCCCCTCATCACAAATCAGATTCTTCTGAGGAGTTCCCAGTACATTATCCTTTCCCCTGTGTAATTACCTTAACAAGCTCCAGCTGTTTTTTTCTCAGAAGTTTTACTCCCTGATATACAGCTGCCAACCCCCTTCGTAAGTGCAGGTCCTAAATGAGCTTTTTTCTCTGTTCCCTCACCACAATCCATATTCTTTTGGGGAGTTACCAGTACAGTAACCATACCAGGAAGTACTTAATTTATTAAGCTACTGCTTTTCTTAATCTCAGTAGAGATATTTACTGATAAACAGCTACGTACGCAGCATGTTCATGTCGTTCCTAAATGAGCTTTTATCTCTCTCCCCTCACCACAAATCAGATTCTTCTGAGGAGTTCACAGTACATTATCCTTTCCCCTGTGTAATTACCTTAACAAGCTCCAGCTGTTTTTATTCTCAGAAGGTTTACTCCCTGATATACAAGTGCCTACCCCCTTCGTAAGTGCAGGTCCTAAATGAGCTTATTTCTCTGTTCCCTCACCACAATCCAGATTCTTTTGGGGAGTTACCAGTACAGTAACCATACCAGGAAGTACTTAATTTATTAAGCTCCTGCTTTTCTTAATCTCAGTGGAGATATTTACTGATAAACAGCTACCTACGCAGCATGTTCATGTCGTTCCTAAATGAGCTTTTATCTCTTTCCCCTCACCACAAATAAGATTCTTCTGAGGAGTTCCCAGTACATTATCCTTTCCCCTGTGTAATTACCCTAACAAGCTCCAGCTGTTTTTATTCTCAGAAGGTTTACACCCTGATATACAGCTGCCTACCCTCTTCGTAAGTGCAGGTCTTACATGAGCTTTTTTCTCTGTTCCCTCACCACAATCCAGATTCTTTTGGGGAGTTACCAGTACAGTAACCATACCAGGTAGTACTTAGTTTATTAAGCTACTGCTTTTCTTAATCTCAGTGGAGATATTTACTGATAAACAGCTACCTACGCAGCATGTTCATGTCGTTCCTAAATGAGCTTTTATCTCTCTCCCCTCACCACAAATTAGATTCTTCTGAGGAGTTCTCAGTACATTATCCTTTCCCCTGTGTAATTACCTTAACAAGCTCCAGCTGTTTTTATTCTCAGAATGTTTACCTCCTGATATACTGCTGCCTAATCCCTTCATAAGTGCAGGTCCTAAATGAGCTTTTTTCTCTGTTCCCTCACCACAATCCAGATTCTTTTGGGGAGGTACCAGTACAGTATCCATTCCAGGAAGTACTTAATTTATTAAGCTACTGCTTTTCTTAAACTCAGTGGAGATATTTACTGATAAACAGCGACCTACGCAGCATGTTCATGTCGTTCCTAAATGAGCTTTTTTCTCTGTTCCCTCACTATAATCCAGATTCTTTTGGGGAGTTACCAGTACAGTATCCATACCAGGAAGTACTTAATTTATTAAGCTACTGCTTTTCTTAATCTCAGTGGAGATATTTACTGATAAACAGCTACGTATGCAGCATGTTCATGTCGTTCCTAAATGAGCTTTTATCTCTCTCCACACCACAAATCAGATTCTTCTGAGGAGTTCCCAGTACATTATCCTTTCCCCTGTGTAATTACGTTAACAAGCTCCAGCTGTTTTTATTCTCAGAAGCGATACTCCCTGATATAGAGCTGCCTACCCCCTTCGTAAGTGCAAGTCCTAAATGAGCTTTTTTCTCTGCTCCCTCACCACAATCCAGATTCTTTTTGGGAGTTACCAGTACAGTAACCATACCAGGAACTACTTAATTTATTAAGCTACTGATTTTCTTAATATCAGTGGAGATATTTACTGATAAACAGCTACCTACGCAGCATGTTCATGTCGTTCGTAAATGAGCTTTTATCTCTCTCCCCTCACCACAAATCAGATTCTTCTGAGGAGTTCCCAGTACATTATCCTTTCCCCTGTGTAATTACCTTAACAAGCTCCAGCTGTTTTTATTCTCAGAAGGTTTACTCCCTGATATACAGCTGCCTACCCCTTCGTAAGTGCAGGTCCTAAATGAGATTTTTTCTCTGTTCCATCACCACAATCCAGATTCTTTTGGGGAGTTACCAGTACAGTAACCATACCAGGAAGTACTTAATTTATTAAGCTACTGCTTTTCTTAATCTCAGTGGAGATATTTACTGATAAACAGCTACCTACGCAGCATGTTCATGTCGTTCCTAAATGAGCTTTTATCTCTCTCCCCTCACCACAAATCAGATTCTCCTGAGGAATTCCCAGTATATTATCCTTTCCCCTGTGTAATTACCTTAACAAGCTCCCACTGTTTTTATTCTCAGAAGGTTTACTCCCTGATATACAGCTGCCTACCCCCTTCGTAAGTGCAGGTCCTAAATGAGCTTTTTTCTCTGTTCCCTCACCACAATCCAGATTTTTTTGGGGAGTTACCAGTACAGTAACCATACCAGGAAGTACTTAATTTATTAAGCTACTCCTTTTCTTAATCTCAGTGGAGATATTTACTGATAAACAGCTACCTACGCAGCATGTTCATGTCGTTCTTAAATGAGCTTTTATCTCTCTCCCCTCACCACAAACCAGATTCTTCTGAGGAGTTCCCAGTACATTATCCTTTCCCTGTGTAATTACCTTAACAAGCTCCAGCTGTTTTTATTCTGAGAAGGTTTACTCCCTGATATACAGCTGCCTTCCCCCTTCGTAAGTGCAGGTCCTAAATGAGCTTTTTTCTCTATTCCCTCACCACAATCCAGATTCTTTTGGGGAGTTACCAGTACAGTAACCATACCAGGAAGTACTTAATTTATTAAGCTACTGCTTTTCTTAATCTCAGTGGAGATATTTACTGATAAACAGCTACATACGCAGCATGTTCATGTCGTTCCTAAATGAGCTTATATGTCTCTCCCCTCACCACAAATCAGATTCTTCTGAGGAGTTCCCAGTATATTATCCTTTCCCCTGTGTAATTACCTTAACAAGCTCCAGCTGTTTTTATTCTCAGAAGGTTTACCTCCTGATATACAGCTGCCTACCCCCTTCGTAAGTGCAGGTCCTAAATGAGCTTTTTTCTCTGTTCGCTCACCACAATCCAGATTCTTTTGGGGAGTTACCAGTACTGTAACCATACCAGGAAGTACTTAATTTATTAAGCTACTGCTTTTCTTAATCTCAGTGGATATATTAACTGATAAACAGCTACCTACGCAGCATGTTCATGTCGTTCTTAAATGAGCTTTTATCTCTCTCCCCTCACCACAAACCAGATTCTTCTGAGGAGTTCCCAGTACATTATCCTTTCCCCTGTGTAATTACCTTAACAAGCTCCAGCTGTTTTTATTCTGAGAAGGTTTACTCCCTGATATACAGCTGCCTACCCCCTTCGTAAGTGCAGGTCCTAAATGAGCTTTTTTCTCTGTTCCCTCACCACAATCCAGATTCTTTTGGGGAGTTACCAGTACAGTAACCATACCAGGAAGTACTTAATTTATTAAGCTACTGCTTTTCTTAATCTCAGTGGAGATATTTACTGATAAACAGCGACCTACGCAGCATGTTCATGTCGTTCCTAAATGAGCTTTTTTCTCTGTTCCCTCACCACAATCCAGATTCTTTTGGGAGTTACCAGTACAGTAACCATACCAGGAAGTACTTAATTTATTAAGCTACTGCTTTTCTTAATCTCAGTGGAGATATTTACTGATAAACAGCTACGTATGCAGCATGTTCTTGTCGTTCTTGAATGAGCTTTTATCTCTCTCCCCACACCACAAATCAGATTCTTCTGAGGAGTTCCCAGTACATTATCCTTTCCCCTGTCTAATTACCTTAACAAGCTCCAGCTGTTTTTATTCTCAGAAGCGATACTCCCTGATATACAGCTGCTTACCCCCTTCGTAAGTGCAAGTCCTAAATGAGCTTTTTTCTCTGCTCCCTCACCACAATCCAGATTCTTTTGCGGAGTTACCAGTACAGTAACCATACCAGGAAGAACTTAATTTATTAAGCTACTACTTTTCTTAATCTCAGTGGAGATATTTACTGATAAACAGCTACGTACCCAGCATGTTCATATCGTTCCTAAATGAGCTTTTATCTCTCTCCCCTCACCACAAATCAGATTCTTCTGAGGAGTTCCCAGTACATTATCCTTTCCCCTGTGTAATTACCTTAACAAGCTCCAGCTGTTTTTATTCTCAGAAGGTTTATTCCCTGATATACAGCTGCCTACCCCCTTGGTAAGTGCAGGTCCTAAATGAGCTTTTTTCTCTGGTCCCAAACCACAATCCAGATTCTTTTGGGGAGTTACCAGTACAGTAAACATACCAGGAAGTACTTAATTTATTAAGCTACTGCTTTTCTTATTCTCAGTGGAGATATTTACTGATAAACAGCTACGTATGCAGCATGTTCATGTCCTTCCCAAATGAGCTTTTATCTCTCTCCCCTCACCACAAATCAGATTCTTCTGAGGAGTTCCCAGTACATTATCCTTCCCCTGTGTAATTACCTTAACAAGCTCCAGCTGTTTTTATTCTCAGAAGGTTTACTCCCTGATATACAGCTGCCTACCCCCTTCGTAAGTGCAGGTCCTAAATGAGCTTTTTTCTCTGTTCCCTCACCACAATCCAGATTCTTTTGCGGAGTTACCAGTACAGTAACCATCATACCAGGAAGAACTTAATTTATTAAGCTACTACTTTTTCTTAATCTCAGTGGAGATATTTACTGATAAACAGCTACGTACCCAGCATGTTCATATCGTTCCTAAATGAGCTTTTATCTCTCTCCCCTCACCACAAATCAGATTCTTCTGAGGAGTTCCCAGTACATTATCCTTTCCCCTGTGTAATTACCTTAACAAGCTCCAGCTGTTTTTATTCTCAGAAGGTTTAATCCCTGATATACAGCTGCCAAACCCCTTCGTAAGTGCAGGTCCTAAATGAGCTTTTTTCTCTGTTCCCTCAGCACAATCCAGATTCTTTTGGGGAGTTACCAGCACAGTAACCATACCAGGAAGTACTTAATTTATTAAGCTCCTGCTTTTCTTAATCTCAGTGGAGATATTTACTGATAAACAGCTACGTACCCAGCATGTTCATGTCGTTCCTAAATGAGCTTTTATCTCTCTCCCCTCACCACAAATCAGATTCTTCTGAGGAGTTCCCAGTACATTATCCTTCCCCTGTGTAATTACCTTAACAAGCTCCAGCCTTTTCTATTCTCAGAAAGTTTACTCCCTGATATACAGCTGCCTACCCCCTTCGTAAGTGCAGGTCCTAAATGAGCTTTTTTCTCTGTTCCCTCACCACAATCCAGATTCTTTTGGGGAGTTACCAGTACAGTAACCATACCAGGAAGTACTTAATTTATTCAGCTATTGCTTTTCTTACTCTCAGTCGAGATATTTACTGATAATCAGCTACCAACGCAGAATGTTCATGTCGTTCCTAAATGAGCTTTTATCTCTCTACCCTCACCACAAATCAGATTCTTCTGAGGAGTTCCCGGTACATTATCCTTTCCCCTGTGTAATTACCTTAACAAGCTCCAGCTGTTTTTATTCTCAGAAGGTTTACTCCCTGATATACAGCTGCCTACCCCCTTCGTAAGTGCAGGTCCTAAATGAGCTTTTTTCTCTGTTCCCTCACCACAATCCAGATTCTTTTGGGGAGTTACCAGTACAGTATCCTTTCCAGGAAGTACTTAATTTATTAAGCTACTGCTTTTCTTATTCTCAGTGGAGATATTTACTGATAAACAGCTACGTATGCAGCATGTTCATGTCCTTCCCAAATGAGCTTTTATCTCTCTCCCCTCACCACAAATCAGATTCTTCTGAGGAGTTCCCAGTACATTATCCTTCCCCTGTGTAATTACCTTAACAAGCTCCAGCTCTTTCTATTCTCAGAAAGTTTACTCCCTGATATACAGCTGCCTACCCCCTTCGTAAGTGCAGGTCCTAAATGAGCTTTTTTCTCTGTTCCCTCACCACAATCCAGATTCTTTTGGGGAGTTACCAGTACAGTATCCATACCAGGAAGTACTTAATTTATTAAGCTACTGCTTTTCTTATTCTCAGTGGAGATATTTACTGATAAACAGCTACGTACCCAGCATGTTCATGTCGTTCCTAAATGAGCTTTTATCTCTCTCCCCTCACCACAAATCAGATTCTTCTGAGGAGTTCCCAGTACATTATCCTTTCCCCCTGTGTAATTACCTTAACAAGCTCCAGCTGTTTTTATTCTCAGAAGCGATACTCCCTGATATACAGCTGCTTACCCCCTTCGTAAGTGCAAGTCCTAAATGAGCTTTTTTCTCTGCTCCCTCACCACAATCCAGATTCTTTTTGGGAGTTACCAGTACAGTAACCATACCAGGAACTACTTAATTTATTAAGATACTGATTTTCTTAATATCAGTGGAGATATTTACTGATAAACAGCTACCTACGCAGCATGTTCATGTCGTTCGTAAATGAGCTTTTATCTCTCTCCCCTCACCACAAATCAGATTCTTCTGAGGAGTTCCCAGTACATTATCCTTTCCCCTGTGTAATTACCTTAACAAGCTCCAGCTGTTTTTTTTCTCAGAAGGTTTACTCCCTGATATACAGCTGCCTACCCCCTTCGTAAGTGCAGGTCCTAAATTAGATTTTTTCTCTGTTCCCTCACCACAATCCAGATTCTTTTGGGGAGTTACCAGTACAGTAACCATACCAGGAAGTACTTAATTTATTAAGCTACTGCTTTTCTTAATCTTAGTGGAGATATTTACTGATAAACAGCTACCTACGCAGCATGTTCATGTCGTTCCTAAATGAGCTTTTATCTCTCTCCCCTCACCACAAATCAGATTCTCCTGAGGAGTTCCCAGTACATTATCCTTTCCCCTGTGTAATTACCTTAACAAGCTCCAGCTGTTTTTATTCTCAGAAGGTTTACTCCCTGATATACAGCTGCCTACCCTCTTCGTAGGTGCAGGTCCTAAATGAGCTTTTTTCTCTGTTCCCTCACCACAATCCAGATTCTTTTGGGGTGTTACCAGTACAGTAACCATACCAGGAAGTACTTAATTTATTAAGCTACTGCTTTTCTTAATCTCAGTGGAGATATTTACTGATAAACAGCTACCTACGCAGCATGTTCATGTCGTTCCTAAATGAGCTTTTATCTCTCTCCCGTCACCACAAATCAGATTCATCTGAGGAGTTCCAAGTACATTATCCTTTCCCCTGTGTAATTACCTTAACAAGCTCCAGCTGTTTTTATTCTCAGAAGGGTTACTCCCTGATATACAGCTGCCTACCCCCTTCGCATGTGCAGGTCCTAAATGAGCTTTTTTCTCTGTTCCCTCTCCACAATCCAGATTCTTTTGGGGAGTTACCAGTACAGTAACCATACCAGGAAATACTTAATTTATTAAGCTACTGCTTTTCTTAATCTCAGTGGAGATATTTACTGATAAACAGCTACCTACGCAGCATGTTCATGTCCTTCCTAAATGAGCTTTTATCTCTCTCCCCTCACCACAAATCAGATTCTTCTGAGGAGTTCCCAGTACATTATCCCTTTCCCCTGAGTAATTACCTTAACAAGCTCCAGCTGTTTTGATTCTCATTAGGTTTACTCCTTGATATACAGCTGCCTAACTCTTCGTAAGTGCAGGTCCTAAATGAGCTTTTTTCTCTGTTCCCAAACCACAATCCAGATTCTTTTGGGGAGTTACCAGTACGGAAACCATACCAGGAAGTACTTAATTTATTAAGCTACTGCTTTCTTAATCTCAGTAGAGATATTTACTGATAAACAGCTACCTACGCAGCATGTTCATGTCGTTCCTAAATGAGCTTTTATCTCTCTCCCCTCACCACAAATCAGATTCTTCTGAGGAGTTCCCAGTACATTATCCGTTCCCCTGTGTAATTACCTTAACAAGCTCCAGCTGTTTTTATTCTCAGAAGATTTACTGCCTGATATACAGCTGCCTATCCCCTTCGTAAGTGCAGGTCCTAAATGAGCTTTTTTCTCTGTTCTCTCACCACAATACAGATTTTTTTTGGGAGTTACCAGTACAATAACCATACCAGGAAGAACTTAATTTATTAAGCTACTGCTTTTCTTAATCTCAGTGGAGATATTTACTGATAAACAGCTACCTACGCAGCATGTTCATGTCGTTCCTAAATGAGCTTTTATCTCTCTCCCGTCACCACAAATCAGATTCTTCTGAGGAGTTCCCAGTACATTATCCTTTCCCCTGTGTAATTACCTTAACAACCTCCAGCTGTTTTTATTCTCAGAAGGTTTACTCCCTGATATACAGCTGCCTACCCCCTTCGTAAGTGCAGGACCTAAATGAGCTTTTTTCTCTGTTCCCAAACCACAATCCAGATTCTTTTGGGGAGTTACCAGTACAGTAACCATACCAGGAAGTACTTAATTTTTTAAGCTACTGCTTTTCTTAATCTCAGTGGAGATATTTACTGATAAACAGCTACCTACGCAGCATGTTCATGTCGTTCCTAAATGAGCATTTATCTCTCTCCCCTCACCACAAATCAGATTCTTTAGAGGAGATCCCAGTACATTATCCTTTCCCCTGTGTAATTACCTTAACAAGCTCCAGCTGTTTTTATTCTCAGAAGGTTTACTCCCTGATATACAGCTGCCTACCCCCTTCGTAAGTGCAGGTCCTAAATGAGCTTTTTTCTCTGTTCCCTACCACAATCCAGATTCTTTTGGGGAGTTACCAGTACAGTATCCATACCAGGAAGTACTTAATTTATTAAGCTACTGCTTTTCTTAATGTCATTGGAGATATTTACTGATAAACAGCTACCTACGCAGCATGTTCATGTCGTTCCTAAATGAGCTTTTATCTCTCTCCCCTCACCACAAATCAGATTCTTCTGAGGAGTTCCCAGTACATTATCCTTTCCCCTGTGTAATTACCTTAACAAGCTCCAGCTGTTTTGATTCTCATTAGGTTTACTCCTTGATATACAGCTGCCTAACCCTTCGTAAGTGCAGGTCCTAAATGAGCTTTTTTCTCTGTTCCCAAACCACAATCCAGATTCTTTTGGGGAGTTACAAGTACAGTAACCATACCAGGAAGTACTTAATTTATTAAGCTACTGCTTTTCTTAATCTCAGTAGAGATATTTACTGATAAACAGCTACCTACGCAGCATGTTCATGTCGTTCCTAAATGAGCTTTTATCTCTCTCCCCTCACCACAAATCAGATTCTTCTGAGGAGTTCCCAGTACATTATCCTTTCCCCTGTGTAATTACCTTAACAAGCTCCAGCTGTTTTTATTCTCAGAAGGTTTACTCCCTGATATACAGCTGCCTACCCTCTTCGTAGGTGCAGGTCCTAAACGAGCTTTTTTCTCTGTTCCCTCACCACAATCCAGATTCTTTTGGGGTGTTACCAGTACAGTAACCATACCAGGAAGTACTTAATTTATTAAGCTACTGCTTTTCTTAATCTCAGTGGAGATATTTACTGATAAACAGCTACCTACGCAGCATGTTCATGTCGTTCCTAAATGAGCTTTTATCTCTCTCTCCTCACCATAAATCAGATTCATCTGAGGAGTTCCAAGTACTTTATCCTTTCCCCTGTGTAATTACCTTAACAAGCTCCAGCTGTTTTTATTCTCAGAAGGTTTACTCCCTGATATACTGCTGCCTACCCCCTTCGTAAGTGCAGGTCCTAAATGAGCTTTTTTCTCTGTTCTCTCACCACAATCCAGATTCTTCTGGGGAGTTATCAGTACAGTAAACATACCAGGAAGTACTTAATTTATTAAGCTACTGCTTTTCTTAATCTCAGTAGAGATATTTACTGATAAACAGCTACGTATGCAGCATGTTCATGTCGTTCCTAAATGAGCTTTTATCTCTCTCCCCTCACCACAAATCAGATTCTTCTGAGGAGTTCCCAGTACTTTATCCTTTCCCCTGTGTAATTACCTTAACAAGCTCCAGCTGTTTTGATTCTCATTAGGTTTACTCCTTGATATACAGCTGCCTAACCCTTCGTAAGTGCAGGTCCTAAATGAGCTTTTTTCTCTGTTCCCTCACCACAATCCAGATTCTTTTGGGGAGTTACCAGTACAGTAACCATACCAGGAAGTACTTAATTTATTAAGCTACTGCTTTTCTTAATCTCAGTGGAGATATTTACTGATAAACAGCTACCTAAGCAGCATGGTCATGTCGTTCCTAAAAGAGCTTTTATCTCTCTCCCCTCACCACAAATCAGATTCTTCTGAGGAGTTCCCAGTTCATTATCCTTTCCCCTGTGTAATTACCTTAACAAGCTCCAGCTGTTTTTATTCTCAGAAGGTTTACTCCCTGATATACAGCTGCCTACCCCCTTCGTAGGTGCAGGTCCTAAATGAGCTTTTTTCTCTGTTCCCTCACCACAATCCAGATTCTTTTGGGGTGTTACCAGTACAGTAACCATACCAGGAAGTACTTAATTTATTAAGCTACTGCTTTTCTTAATCTCAGTGGAGATATTTACTGATAAACAGCTACCTACGCAGCATGTTCATGTCGTTCCTAAATGAGCTTTTATCTCTCTCCCGTCACCACAAATCAGATTCATCTGAGGAGTTCCAAGTACACTATCCTTTCCCCTGTGTAATTACCTTAACAAGCTCCAGCTGTTTTTATTCTCAGAAGGGTTACTCCCTGATATACAGCTGCCTACCCCCTTCGCATGTGCAGGTCCTAAATGAGCTTTTTTCTCTGTTCCCTCTCCACAATCCAGATTCTTTTGGGGAGTTACCAGTACAGTAACCATACCAGGAAGTACTTAATTTATTAAGCTACTGCTTTTCTTAATCTCAGTGGAGATATTTACTGATAAACAGCTACCTACGCAGCATGTTCATGTCCTTCCTAAATGAGCTTTTATCTCTCTCCCCTCACCACAAATCAGATTCTACTGAGGAGTTCCCAGTACATTATCCTTTCCCCTGTGTAATTACCTTAACAAGCTCCAGCTGTTTTGATTCTCATTAGGTTTACTCCTTGATATACAGCTGCCTAACTCTTCGTAAGTGCAGGTCCTAAATGAGCTTTTTTCTCTGTTCCCAAACCACAATCCAGATTCTTTTGGGGAGTTACCAGTACGGAAACCATACCAGGAAGTACTTAATTTATTAAGCTACTGCTTTTCTTAATCTCAGTAGAGATATTTACTGATAAACAGCTACCTACGCAGCATGTTCATGTCGTTCCTAAATGAGCTTTTATCTCTCTCCCCTCACCACAAATCAGATTCTTCTGAGGAGTTCCCAGTACATTATCCGTTCCCCTGTGTAATTACCTTAACAAGCTCCAGCTGTTTTTATTCTCAGAAGATTTACTGCCTGATATACAGCTGCCTATCCCCTTCGTAAGTGCAGGTCCTAAATGAGCTTTTTTCTCTGTTCTCTCACCACAATACAGATTTTTTTTGGGAGTACCAGTACAATAACCATACCAGGAAGAACTTAATTTATTAAGCTACTGCTTTTCTTAATCTCAGTGGAGATATTTACTGATAAACAGCTACCTACGCAGCATGTTCATGTCGTTCCTAAATGAGCTTTTATCTCTCTCCCGTCACCACAAATCAGATTCTTCTGAGGAGTTCCCAGTACATTATCCTTTCCCCTGTGTAATTACCTTAACAACCTCCAGCTGTTTTTATTCTCAGAAGGTTTACTCCCTGATATACAGCTGCCTACCCCCTTCGTAAGTGCAGGACCTAAATGAGCTTTTTTCTCTGTTCCCAAACCACAATCCAGATTCTTTTGGGGAGTTACCAGTACAGTAACCATACCAGGAAGTACTTAATTTTTTAAGCTACTGCTTTTCTTAATCTCAGTGGAGATATTTACTGATAAACAGCTACCTACGCAGCATGTTCATGTCGTTCCTAAATGAGCATTTATCTCTCTCCCCTCACCACAAATCAGATTCTTTAGAGGAGATCCCAGTACATTATCCTTTCCCCTGTGTAATTACCTTAACAAGCTCCAGCTGTTTTTATTCTCAGAAGGTTTACTCCCTGATATACAGCTGCCTACCCCCTTCGTAAGTGCAGGTCCTAAATGAGCTTTTTTCTCTGTTCCCTACCACAATCCAGATTCTTTTGGGGAGTTACCAGTACAGTATCCATACCAGGAAGTACTTAATTTATTAAGCTACTGCTTTTCTTAATGTCATTGGAGATATTTACTGATAAACAGCTACCTACGCAGCATGTTCATGTCGTTCCTAAATGAGCTTTTATCTCTCTCCCCTCACCACAAATCAGATTCTTCTGAGGAGTTCCCAGTACATTATCCTTTTCCCTGTGTAATTACCTTAAAAAGCTCCAGCTGTTTTTATTCTCAGAAGGTTTACTCCGTGATATACAGCTGCCTACCCCCTTCGTAAGTGCAGGTCCTAAATGAGCTTTATTCTCTGTTCCCTCACCACAATCCAGATTCTTTTGGGGAGTTACCAGTACAGTAACCATACCAGGAAGTACTTAATTTATTAAGCTACTGCTTTTCTTAATCTCAGTGGAGATATTTACTGATAAACAGCTACCTACGCAGCATGTTCATGTCGTTCCTAAATGAGCTTTTATC
>NW_025956008.1:0-52704 GCF_023159225.1 Perognathus longimembris pacificus | reverse complement strand
TTATTCTCAGAAGGTTACTCCCTGATATACAGCTGCCTACTCCCTTCGTAAGTGAAGGTCCTAAATGAGCTTTTTTCTCTGTTCCCCTCACAACAATTCAGATTCTTTTGGGGAGTTACCAGTCCAGTAACCATACCAGGAAGTTCTTAATTTATTAAGCTACTACTTTTCTTAATCTCAGTGGAGATATTTACTGATAAACAGCTACCTACGCAGCATGTTCATGTTGTTCCTAAATGAGCTTTTATCTCTCTTCCCTCACCACAAATCAGATTCTTCTGAGGAGTTCCCTGTACATTATCCTTTCCCCTGTGTAATTACCTTAACAAGCTCCAGCTGTTTTTATTTTCAGAAGGTTTACTCCCTGATATACAGCTGCCTACCCCCTTCGTAAGTGCAGGTCCTAAATGAGCTTTTTTCTCTGTTCCCTCACCACAATCCAGATTCTTCTGGGGAGTTACCAGTACAGTAACCATACCAGGAAGTACTTAATTTATTAAGCTACTGCTTTTCTTAATCACAGTGGAGATATTTACTGATAAACAGCTACCTACGCAGCATGTTCATGTCGTTCCTAAATGAGCTTTTATCTCTCTTCCCTCACCACAAATCAGATTCTTCTGAGGAGTTCCCAGTACATTATCCTTTCCCCTGTGTAATTACCTTAACAAGCTCCAGCTGTTTTTATTCTCAGAAGGTTTACTCCTGATATACAGCTGCCTACCCCCTTCGTAAGTGCAGGTCATAAATGAGCTTTTTTCTCTGTTCCCTCACCACAATCCAGATTCTTTTGGGGAGTTACCAGTACAGTAACCATACCAGGAAGTACTTAATTTATTAAGCTACTGCTTTTCTTAATCTAAATGGAGATATTTACTGATAAACAGCTACCTACGCTGCATGTTCATGTCGTTCCTAAATGAGCTTTTATCTCTCTCTCCTCACCACAAATCAGATTCTTCTGAGGAGTTCCCAGTACATTATCCTTTCCCCTGTGTAATTACCTTACCAAGCTCCAGCTGTTTTTTATTCTCAGAAGGTTTACTCCCTGATATACAGCTGCCTACCCCCTTCGTAAGTGCAGGTCCTAAATGAGCTTTTTTCTCTGTCCCCTCACCACAATCCAGATTCTTTTGGGGAGGTACCAGTACAGTAACCGTACCAGGAAGTTCTTAATTTATTAAGCTACTGCTTTTCTTAATCTCAGTGGAGATATTTACTGATAAACAGCTACCTACGCAGCATGTTCATGTCGTTCCTAAATGAGCTTTTATCTCTCTCCCCTCACCACAAATCAGATTCTTCTGAGGAGTTCCCAGTACATTATCCTTTCCCTGTGTAATTACCTTAACAAGCTCCAGCTGTTTTTATTCTCAGAAGGTTTACTCCCTGATATACAGCTGCCTACTCCCTTCGTAAGTGAAGGTCCTAAATGAGCTTTATTCTCTGTTCCCTCACCACAATCCAGATTCTTTTGGGGAGTTACCAGCACAGTAACCATACCTGGAAGTACTTAACTTATTAAGCTACTGCATTTCTTAATCTCAGTGGAGATATTTACTGATAAACAGCTTCGTATGCAGCATGTTCATGTCGTTCCTAAATGAGCTTTTATATCTCTCCCCTCACCACAAATCAGATTCTTCTGAGGAGTTCACAGTACATTATCCTTTCCCCTGTGTAATTACCTTAACAAGCTCCAGCTGTTTTTATTCTCAGAACGTTTACTCCGTGATATACAGCTGCCTACGACCTTCGTAAGTGCAGGTCCTAAATGAGCTTTTTTCTCTGTTCCCTCACCACAATCCAGATTCTTTTGGGGAGTTACCAGTACAGTAACCATACCAGGAAGTACTTAATTTATTAAGCTACTGCTTTTCTTAATCACAGTGGAGATATTTACTGATAAACAGCTACCTACGCAGCATGTTCATGTCGTTCTTAAATGAGCTTTTATCTCTCTCCCCTCACCACAAATCAGATTCTTCTGAGGAGTTCCCAGTACATTATCCTTTCCCCTCTGTAATTACCTTAACAAGCTCCAGCTGTTTTTATTCTCAGAAGGTTTACTCCCTGATATACAGCTGCCTAACCCCTTCGTAAGTGCAGGTCATAAATGAGCTTTTTTCTCTGTTCCCTCACCACAATCCAGATTCTTTTGGGAGTTACCAGTACAGTAACCATACCAGGATGTACTTAATTTATTAAGCTACTGCTTTTCTTAATCTAAATGGAGATATTTACTGATAAACTGCTACCTACGCTGCATGTTCATGTCGTTCCTAAATGAGCTTTTATCTCTCTCTCCTCACCACAAATCAGATTCTTCTGAGGAGTTCCCAGTACATTATCCTTTCCCCTGTGTAATTACCTTACCAAGCTCAGCTGTTTTTATTCTCAGAAGGTTTACTCCCTGATATACAGCTGCCTACCCCCTTCGTAAGTGCAGGTCCTAAATGAACTTTTTTCTCTGTCCCCTCACCACAATCCAGATTCTTTTGGGGAGGTACCAGTACAGTAACCATACCAGGAAGTACTTAATTTATTAAGCTACTGCTTTTCTTAATCTCAGTGGAGATATTTACTGATAAACAGCTACCCACGCAGCATGTTCATGTCGTTCCTAAATGAGCTTTTATCTCTCTCCCCTCACCACAAATCAGATTCTTCTGAGGAGTTCCCAGTACATTATCCTTTCCCCTGTGTAATTACCTTAACAAGCTCCAGCTGTTTTTATTCTCAGAAGGTTTACTCCCTGATATACAGCTGCCTACCCCCTTCGTAAGTGCAGGTCCTAAATGAGCTTTTTTCTCTGTCCCCTCACCACAATCCAGATTCTTTTGGGGAGTTACCAGCATAGTAACCATACCTGGAAGTACTTACTTATTAAGCTACTGCATTTCTTAATCTCAGTGGAGATATTTACTGATAAACAGCTACGTATGCAGCATGTTCATGTCGTTCCTAAATGAGCTTTTATCTCTCTCCCCTCACCACAAATCAGATTCTTCTGAGGAGTTCCCAGTACATTATCCTTTCCCCTGTGTAATTACCTTAACAAGCTCCAGATGTTTTTATTCTCAGAAGGTTTACTCCCTGATATACAGCTGCCTACCCCCTTCGTAAGTGCAGGTCCTAAATGAGCTTTTTTCTCTGTTCCCTCACCACAATCCAGATTCTTTTGGGGAGTTACCAGTACAGTAACCATACCAGGAAGTACTTAATTTATTAAGCTACTGCTTTTCCTAATCTCAGTGGAGATATTTTCTGATAAACAGCTACCTACGCAGCATGTTCATGTCGTTCCTAAATGAGCTTTTATCTCTCTCCCCTCACCACAAATCAGATTCTCTGAGGAGTTCCCAGTACATTATCCTTTCCCCTGTGTAATTACCTAACAAGCTCCAGCCGTTTTTATTCTCAGAAGGTTTACTCCCCTGATATACAGCTGCCTACCCCCTTCGTAAGTGCAGGTCCTAAATGAGCTTTTTTCTCTGTTCCCTCACCACAATCCAGATTCTTTGTGGAGTTACCAGTACAGTACCATACCAGGAAGTACTTACTTTATTAAGCTACTGCATTTCTTAATCTCAGTGGAGATATTTACTGATAAACAGCTACCTACGCAGCATGTTCATGTCGTTCCTAAATGAGCTTTTATCTCTCTTCCTCACCACAAATCAGATTCTTCTGAGGAGTTCCCTGTACATTATCCTTTCCCCTGTGTATTTACCTTAACAAGCTCCAGCTGTTTTTATTTCAGAAGGTTTACTCCCTGATATACAGCTGCCTACCCCCTTCGTAAGTGCAGGTCCTAAATGAGCTTTTTTCTCTGTTCCCTCACCACAATCCAGATTCTTCTGGGAGTTACCAGTACAGTAACCATACCAGGAAGTACTTAATTTATTAAGCTACTGCTTTTCTTAATCACAGTGGAGATATTTAATGATAAACAGCTACCTAAGCAGCATGTTCATGTCGTTCCTAAATGAGCTTTTATCTCTCTTCCCTCACCACAAATCAGATTCTTCTGAGGAGTTCCCAGTACATTATCCTTTCCCCTGTGTAATTACCTTAACAAGCTCCAGCTGTTTTTATTCTCAGAAGGTTTACTCCCTGATATACAGCTGCCTACCCCCTTCGTAAGTGCAGGTCATAAATGAGCTTTTTTTCTCTGTTCCCTCACCACAATCCAGATTCTTTTGGGGAGTTACCAGTACAGTAACCGTACCAGGAAGTACTTAGTTTATTAAGCTACTGCTTTTCTTAATCTAAATGGAGATATTTACTGATAAACAGCTACCTACGCTGCATGTTCATGTCGTTCCTAAATGAGCTTTTATCTCTCTCTCCTCACCACAAATCAGATTCTTCTGAGGAGTTCCCAGTACATTATCCTTTCCCCTGTGTAATTACCTTACCAAGCTCCAGCTGTTTTTATTCTCAGAAGGTTTACTCCCTGATATACAGCTGCCTACCCCCTTCGTAAGTGCAGGTCCTAAATGAGCTTTTTTCTCTGTCCCCTCACCACAATCCAGATTCTTTTGGGGAGGTACCAGTACAGTAACCGTACCAGGAAGTTCTTAATTTATTAAGCTACTGCTTTTCTTAATCTCAGTGGAGATATTTACTGATAAACAGCTACCTACGCAGCATGTTCATGTCGTTCCTAAATGAGCTTTATCTCTCTCCCCTCACCACAATTCAGATTCTTCTGAGGAGTTCCCAGTACATTATCCTTTCCCCTGTGTAATTACCTTAACAAGCTCCAGCAGTTTTTTATTCTCAGAAGGTTTACTCCCTGCTATACAGCTGCCTACTCCCTTCGTAAGTGAAGGTCCTAAATGAGCTTTATTCTCTGTTCCCTCACCACAATCCAGATTCTTTTGGGGAGTTACCAGCACAGTAACCATACCAGGAAGTACTTAACTTATTAAGCTACTGCATTTCTTAATCTCAGTGGAGATATTTACTGATAAACAGCTTCGTATGCAGCATGTTCATGTCGTTCCTAAATGAGCTTTTATCTCTCTCCCCTCACCACAAATCAGATTCTTCTGAGAGTTCACAGTACATTATCCTTTCCCCTGTGTAATTACCTTAACAAGCTCCAGCTGTTTTTATTCTCAGAACGTTTACTCCCTGATATACAGCTGCCTACGACCTTCGTAAGTGCAGGTCCTAAATGAGCTTTTTTCTCTGTTCCCTCACCACAATCCAGATTCTTTTGGGGAGTTACCAGTACAGTAACCATACCAGGAAGTACTTACTTTACTAAGCTACTGCTTTTCTTAATCTCAGTGGAGATATTTACTGATAAACAGCTACCTACGCAGCATGTTCATGTCGTTCCTAAATGAGCTTTTATCTCTCTTCCCTCACCACAAATCAGATTCTTCTGAGGAGTTCCCAGTACATTATCCTTTCCCCTGTGTAATTACCTTAACAAGCTCCAGCTGTTTTTATTTTCAGAAGGTTTACTCCCTGATATACAGCTGCCTACCAAATTCGTAAGTGCAGGTCCTAAAAGAGCTTTTTTCTCTGTTCCCTCACAACAATCCAGATTCTTCTGGGGAGTTACCAGTACAGTAACCATACCAGGAAGTACTTAATTTATTAAGCTACTGCTTTTCTTAATCACAGTGGAGATATTTACTGATAAACAGCTACCTACGCAGCATGTTCATGTCGTTCTTAAATGAGCTTTTATCTCTCTCCCCTCACCACAAATCAGATTCTTCTGAGGAGTTCCCAGTACATTATCCTTTCCCCTCTGTAATTACCTTAACAAGCTCCAGCTGTTTTTATTCTCAGAAGGTTTACTCCCTGATATACAGCTGCCTACCCCCTTCGTAAGTGCAGGTCATAAATGAGCTTTTTTCTCTGTTCCCTCACCACAATCCAGATTCTTTTGGGGAGTTACCAGTACAGTAACCATACCAGGAAGTACTTAATTTATGAAGCTACTGCTTTTCTTAATCTAAATGGATATATTTACTGATAAACAGCTACCTACGCTGCATGTTCATGTCGTTCCTAAATGAGCTTTTATCTCTCTCTCCTCACCTCAAATCAGATTCTTCTGAGGAGTTCCCAGTACATTATCCTGTCCCCTGTGTAATTACCTTACCAAGCTCCAGCTGTTTTTATTCTCAGAAGGTTTACTCCCTGATATACAGCTGCCTACCCCTTCGTAAGTGCAGGTCCTAAATGAACTTTTTTCTCTGTCCCCTCACCACAATCAGATTTCTTTTGGGGAGGTACCAGTACAGTAACCATACCAGGAAGTACTTAATTTATTAAGCTACTGCTTTTCTTAATCTCAGTGGAGATATTTACTGATAAACAGCTACCCACGCAGCATGTTCATGTCGTTCCTAAATGAGCTTTTATCTCTCTCCCCTCACCACAAATCAGATTCTTCTGAGGAGTTCCCAGTACATTATCCTTTCCCCTGTGTAATTACCTTAACAAGCTCCAGCTGTTTTTATTCTCAGAAAGGTTTACTCCCTGATATACAGCTGCCTACCCCCTTCGTAAGTGCAGGTCCTAAATGAGCTTTTTTCTCTGTCCCCTCACCACAATCCAGATTCTTTTGGGGAGTACCAGTACAGTAACCGTACCAGGAAGTACTTAATTTATTAAGCTACTGCTTTTCTTAATCTCAGTGGAGATATTTACTGATAAACAGCTACCTACGCAGCATGTTCATGTCGTTCCTAAATGAGCTTTTATCTCTCTCCCCTCACCACAAATGAGATTCTTCTGAGGAGTTCCCAGTACATTATCCTTTCCCCTGTGTAATTACCTTAACAAGCTCCAGCTGTTTTTATTCTCAGAAGGTTTACTCCCTGCTATACAGCTGCCTACTCCCTTCGTAAGTGAAGGTCCTAAATGAGCTTTATTCTCTGTTCCCTCACCACAATCCAGATTCTTTTGGGGAGTTACCAGCACAGTAACCATACCAGGAAGTACTTAACTTATTAAGCTACTGCATTTCTTAATCTCAGTGGAGATATTTACTGATAAACAGCTTCGTATGCAGCATGTTCATGTCGTTCCTAAATGAGCTTTTATCTCTCTCCCCTCACCACAAATCAGATTCTTCTGAGGAGTTCACAGTACATTATCCTTTCCCCTGTGTAATTACCTTAACAAGCTCCAGCTCTTTTTATTCTCAGAACGTTTACTCCCTGATATACAGCTGCCTACGACCTTCGTAAGTGCAGGTCCCTAAATGAGCTTTTTTCTCTGTTCCCTCACCACAATCCAGATTCTTTTGGGGAGTTACCAGTACAGTAACCATACCAGGAAGTACTTAATTTATTAAGCTACTGCTTTTCCTAATCTCAGTGGAGATATTTACTGATAAACAGCTACCTACCCAGCATGTTCATGTCGTTCGAAATGAGCTTTTATCTCTCTCCCCTCACCACAAATCAGATTCTTCTGAGGAGTTCCCAGTACATTATCCTTTCCCCTGTGTAATTACCTTAACAAGCTCCAGATGTTTTTATTCTCAGAAGGTTTACTCCCTGATATACAGCTGCCTACCCTCTTCGTATGTGCAGGTCCTAAATGTGCTTTTTTCTCTGTTCCCTCACCACAATCCAGATTCTTTTGGGGAGTTACCAGTACAGTAATCATACCAGGAAGTACTTAATTTATTAAGCTACTGCTTTTCTTAATCTCAGTGGAGATATTTACTGATAAACAGCTACATACGCAGCATGTTCATGTCGTTCTAAATGAGCTTTTATCTCTCTCCCCTCACCACAAATCAGATTCTTCTGAATTGTTCCCAGTACATTATCCTTTCCCCTGTGTAATTACCTTAACAAGCTCCAGCTGTTTTTATTCTCAGAAGGTTTACTCCCTGATATACAGCTGCCTAGCCCCTTCGTAAGTGCAGGTCCTAAATGAGCTTTTTTCTCTGTTCCCTCACCACAATCCAGATTCTTTTGCGGAGTTACCAGTACAGTAACCATACCAGCAAGCACTTAATTTATTAAGCTACTGCTTTTCTTAATCTCAGTGGAGATATTTACTGATAAACAGCTACGTAGGCAGCATGTTCATGTCGTTACTAAATGAGCTTTTAATCTCTCCTCTCACCACAAATCAGATTCTTCTGAGGAGTTCCCAGTACATTATCCTTTCCCCTGTGTAATTACCTTAACAAGCTCCAGCTGTTTTTATTCTCAGAAGGTTTACTCCCTGATATACAGCTGCCTACCCCCTTCGTAAGTGCAGGTCCTAAAGGAGCTTTTTTCCTCTGTTCCCTCACCACAATCCAGATTCTTTTCGGGAGTTACCAGTACAGTAACCATACCAGGAAGTACTTAATTTATTAAGCTACTGCTTTTCTTAATTTCAGTGGAGATATTTACTGATAAACAGCTACCTACGCAGCATGTTCATGTCGTTCCTAAATGAGCTTTTATCTCTCTCCCCTCACCACAATTCAGATTCTTCTTAGGAGTTCCCAGTACATGATCCTTTCCCCTGTGTAATTACCTTAACAAGCTCCAGCTGTTTTTATTCTCAGAAGGTATACTCCCTGATATACAGCTGCCTACACCCTTCGTAAGTGCAGGTCCTAAATGAGTTTTTTTCTCTGTTCCCTCACCACAATCCAGATTCTTTTGGGGAGTTACCAGTACAGTAACCATACCAGGAAGTACTTTTTTTATTAAGCTACTTCTTTTCTTAATCTCAGTGGAGATATTTACTGATAAACAGATACCTACGCAGCATGTTCATATAGTTCCTAAATGAGCTTTTATCTCTCTCCCCTCACCACAAATCAGATTCTTCTGAGGAGTTCCCAGTACATCATCCTTTCCCCTGTGTAATTACCTTAACAAGCTCCAGCTGTTTTTATTCTCAGAAGGTTTACTCCCTGACATACAGCTGCCTACCCCCTTCGTAAGTGTAGGTCCTAAATGAGCTATTTTCTCTGTTCCCTCACCACAATCCAGACTCTTTTGGGGAGTTACCAGTACAGTAACCATACCAGGAAGTACTTAATTTATTAAGCTACTGCTTTTCTTAATCTCAGTGGAGATATTTACTGATAAACAGCTACCTACGCAGCATGTTCATGTCGTTCCTAAATGAGCTTTTATCTCTCTCCCCTCACCACAAATCAGATTCTTCTGAGGAGTTCCCAGTACATTATCCTTTCCCCTGTGTAATTACCTTAACAAGCTCCAGCTGTTTTTTTCTCAGAAGGTTTACTCCCTGATATACAGCTGCCTAACCCCTTCGTAAGTGCCGGTCCTAAATGAGCTTTTTCTCTGTTCCCTCACCCACAATCCAGATTCTCTTGGGGAGTTACCAGTACAGTAACCATACCAGGAAGTACTTAATTTATTAAGCTACTGCTTTTCTTAATCTCAGTGGAGATATTTACTGATAAACAGCTACCTACGTAGCATGATCATAGTCGTTCCTAAATGAGCTTTTATCTCTCTCCCCTCACCACAAATCAGATTCTCTGAAGAGTTCCCAGTACATTATCCTTTCCCCTGTGGAATTACCTTAACAAGCAAAAGCTGTTTTTTATCTCAGAAGGTTTACTCCCTGATATACAGCTGCCTACCCCCTTCGTAAGTGCAGGTCCTAAATGAGCTTTTTTCTCTGTTCCCTCACCACAATCCAGATTCTTTGTGGAGTTACCAGTACAGTAACCATACCAGGAAGTACTTACTTTATTAAGCTACTGCATTTCTTAATCTCAGTGGAGATATTTACTGATAAACAGCTACCTACGCAGCATGTTCATGTCGTTCCTAAATGAGCTTTTATCTCTCTTCCCTCACCACAAATCAGATTCTTCTGAGGAGTTCCCTGTACATTATCCTTTCCCCTGTGTATTTACCTTAACAAGCTCCAGCTGTTTTTATTTTCAGAAGGTTTACTCCCTGATTACAGCTGCCTACCCCCTTCGTAAGTGCAGGTCCTAAATGAGCTTTTTTCTCTGTTCCCTCACCACAATCCAGATTCTTCTGGGGAGTTACCAGTACAGTAACCATACCAGGAAGTACTTAATTTATTAAGCTACTGCTTTTCTTAATCACAGTGGAGATATTTAATGATAAACAGCTACCTAAGCAGCATGTTCATGTCGTTCCTAAATGAGCTTTTATCTCTCTTCCCTCACCACAAATCAGATTCTTCTGAGGAGTTCCCAGTACATTATCCTTTCCCCTGTGTAATTACCTTAACAAGCTCCAGCTGTTTTTATTCTCAGAAGTTTACTCCCTGATATACAGCTGGCCTACCCCCTTCGTAAGTGCAGGTCATAAATGAGCTTTTTTCTCTGTTCCCTCACCACAATCCAGATTCTTTTGGGGAGTTACCAGTACAGTAACCGTACCAGGAAGTACTTAGTTTATTAAGCTACTGCTTTTCTTAATCTAAATGGAGATATTTACTGATAAACAGCTACCTACGCTGCATGTTCATGTCGTTCCTAAATGAGCTTTTATCTCTCTCTCCTCACCACAAATCGATTCTTCTGAGGAGTTCCCAGTACATTATCCTTTCCCCTGTGTAATTACCTTACCAAGCTCCAGCTGTTTTTATTCTCAGAAGGTTTACTCCCTGATATACAGCTGCCTACCCCCTTCGTAAGTGCAGGTCCTAAATGAGCTTTTTTCTCTGTCCCCTCACCACAATCCAGATTCTTTTGGGGAGGTACCAGTACAGTAACCGTACCAGGAAGTTCTTAATTTATTAAGCTACTGCTTTTCTTAATCTCAGTGGAGATATTTACTGATAAACAGCTACCTACGCAGCATGTTCATGTCGTTCCTAAATGAGCTTTTATCTCTCTCCCCTCACCACAAATCAGATTCTTCTGAGGAGTTCCCAGTACATTATCCTTTCCCCTGTGTAATTACCTTAACAAGCTCCAGCAGTTTTTATTCTCAGAAGGTTTACTCCCTGCTATACAGCTGCCTACTCCCTTCGTAAGTGAAGGTCCTAAATGAGCTTTATTCTCTGTTCCCTCACCACAATCCAGATTCTTTTGGGGAGTTACCAGCACAGTAACCATACCAGGAAGTACTTAACTTATTAAGCTACTGCATTTCTTAATCTCAGTGGAGATATTTACTGATAAACAGCTTCGTATGCAGCATGTTCATGTCGTTCCTAAATGAGCTTTTATCTCTCTCCCCTCACCACAAATCAGATTCTTCTGAGGAGTTCACAGTACATTATCCTTTCCCCTGTGTAATTACCTTAACAAGCTCCAGCTGTTTTTATTCTCAGAACGTTTACTCCCTGATATACAGCTGCCTACGACCTTCGTAAGTGCAGGTCCTAAATGAGCTTTTTTCTCTGTTCCCTCACCACAATCCAGATTCTTTTGGGGAGTTACCAGTACAGTAACCATACCAGGAAGTACTTACTTTACTAAGCTACTGCTTTTCTTAATCTCAGTGGAGATATTTACTGATAAACAGCTACCTACGCAGCATGTTCATGTCGTTCCTAAATGAGCTTTTATCTCTCTTCCCTCACCACAAATCAGATTCTTCTGAGGAGTTCCCAGTACATTATCCTTTCCCCTGTGTAATTACCTTAACAAGCTCCAGCTGTTTTTATTTTCAGAAGGTTTACTCCCTGATATACAGCTGCCTACCAAATTCGTAAGTGCAGGTCCTAAAAGAGCTTTTTTCTCTGTTCCCTCACAACAATCCAGATTCTTCTGGGGAGTTACCAGTACAGTAACCATACCAGGAAGTACTTAATTTATTAAGCTACTGCTTTTCTTAATCACAGTGGAGATATTTACTGATAAACAGCTACCTACGCAGCATGTTCATGTCGTTCTTAAATGAGCTTTTATCTCTCTCCCCTCACCACAAATCAGATTCTTCTGAGGAGTTCCCAGTACATTATCCTTTCCCCTCTGTAATTACCTTAACAAGCTCCAGCTGTTTTTATTCTCAGAAGGTTTACTCCCTGATATACAGCTGCCTACCCCCTTCGTAAGTGCAGGTCATAAATGAGCTTTTTTCTCTGTTCCCTCACCACAATCCAGATTCTTTTGGGGAGTTACCAGTACAGTAACCATACCAGGAAGTACTTAATTTATGAAGCTACTGCTTTTCTTAATCTAAATGGATATATTTACTGATAAACAGCTACCTACGCTGCATGTTCATGTCGTTCCTAAATGAGCTTTTATCTCTCTCTCCTCACCTCAAATCAGATTCTTCTGAGGAGTTCCCAGTACATTATCCTGTCCCCTGTGTAATTACCTTACCAAGCTCCAGCTGTTTTTATTCTCAGAAGGTTTACTCCCTGATATACAGCTGCCTACCCCCTTCGTAAGTGCAGGTCCTAAATGAACTTTTTTCTCTGTCCCCTCACCACAATCCAGATTCTTTTGGGGAGGTACCAGTACAGTAACCATACCAGAAAGTACTTAATTTATTAAGCTACTGCTTTTCTTAATCTCAGTGGAGATATTTACTGATAAACAGCTACCCACGCAGCATGTTCATGTCGTTCCTAAATGAGCTTTTATCTCTCTCCCCTCACCACAAATCAGATTCTTCTGAGGAGTTCCCAGTACATTATCCTTTCCCCTGTGTAATTACCTTAACAAGCTCCAGCTGTTTTTATTCTCAGAAGGTTTACTCCCTGATATACAGCTGCCTACCCCCTTCGTAAGTGCAGGTCCTAAATGAGCTTTTTTCTCTGTCCCCTCACCACAATCCAGATTCTTTTGGGGAGGTACCAGTACAGTAACCGTACCAGGAAGTACTTAATTTATTAAGCTACTGCTTTTCTTAATCTCAGTGGAGATATTTACTGATAAACAGCTACCTACGCAGCATGTTCATGTCGTTCCTAAATGAGCTTTTATCTCTCTCCCCTCACCACAAATCAGATTCTTCTGAGGAGTTCCCAGTACATTATCCTTTCCCCTGTGTAATTACCTTAACAAGCTCCAGCTGTTTTTATTCTCAGAAGGTTTACTCCCTGCTATACAGCTGCCTACTCCCTTCGTAAGTGAAGGTCCTAAATGAGCTTTATTCTCTGTTCCCTCACCACAATCCAGATTCTTTTGGGGAGTTACCAGCACAGTAACCATACCAGGAAGTACTTAACTTATTAAGCTACTGCATTTCTTAATCTCAGTGGAGATATTTACTGATAAACAGCTTCGTATGCAGCATGTTCATGTCGTTCCTAAATGAGCTTTTATCTCTCTCCCCTCACCACAAATCAGATTCTTCTGAGGAGTTCACAGTACATTATCCTTTCCCCTGTGTAATTACCTTAACAAGCTCCAGCTCTTTTTATTCTCAGAACGTTTACTCCCTGATATACAGCTGCCTACGACCTTCGTAAGTGCAGGTCCTAAATGAGCTTTTTTCTCTGTTCCCTCACCACAATCCAGATTCTTTTGGGGAGTTACCAGTACAGTAACCATACCAGGAAGTACTTAATTTATTAAGCTACTGCTTTTCCTAATCTCAGTGGAGATATTTACTGATAAACAGCTACCTACCCAGCATGTTCATGTCGTTCCGAAATGAGCTTTTATCTCTCTCCCCTCACCACAAATCAGATTCTTCTGAGGAGTTCCCAGTACATTATCCTTTCCCCTGTGTAATTACCTTAACAAGCTCCAGATGTTTTTATTCTCAGAAGGTTTACTCCCTGATATACAGCTGCCTACCCTCTTCGTATGTGCAGGTCCTAAATGTGCTTTTTTCTCTGTTCCCTCACCACAATCCAGATTCTTTTGGGAGTTACCAGTACAGTAATCATACCAGGAAGTACTTAATTTATTAAGCTACTGCTTTTCTTAATCTCAGTGGAGATATTTACTGATAAACAGCTACATACGCAGCATGTTCATGTCGTTCCTAAATGAGCTTTTATCTCTCTCCCCTCACCACAAATCAGATTCTTCTGAATTGTTCCCAGTACATTATCCTTTCCCCTGTGTAATTACCTTAACAAGCTCCAGCTGTTTTTATTCTCAGAAGGTTTACTCCCTGATATACAGCTGCCTAGCCCCTTCGTAAGTGCAGGTCCTAAATGAGCTTTTTTCTCTGTTCCCTCACCACAATCCAGATTCTTTTGCGGAGTTACCAGTACAGTAACCATACCAGCAAGCACTTAATTTATTAAGCTACTGCTTTTCTTAATCTCAGTGGAGATATTTACTGATAAACAGCTACGTAGGCAGCATGTTCATGTCGTTACTAAATGAGCTTTTAATCTCTCCTCTCACCACAAATCAGATTCTTCTGAGGAGTTCCCAGTACATTATCCTTTCCCCTGTGTAATTACCTTAACAAGCTCCAGCTGTTTTTATTCTCAGAAGGTTTACTCCCTGATATACAGCTGCCTACCCCCTTCGTAAGTGCAGGTCCTAAAGGAGCTTTTTTCTCTGTTCCCTCACCACAATCCAGATTCTTTTCGGGAGTTACCAGTACAGTAACCATACCAGGAAGTACTTAATTTATTAAGCTACTGCTTTTCTTAATTTCAGTGGAGATATTTACTGATAAACAGCTACCTACGCAGCATGTTCATGTCGTTCCTAAATGAGCTTTTATCTCTCTCCCCTCACCACAATTCAGATTCTTCTTAGGAGTTCCCAGTACATGATCCTTTCCCCTGTGTAATTACCTTAACAAGCTCCAGCTGTTTTTATTCTCAGAAGGTATACTCCCTGATATACAGCTGCCTACACCCTTCGTAAGTGCAGGTCCTAAATGAGTTTTTTTCTCTGTTCCCTCACCACAATCCAGATTCTTTTGGGGAGTTACCAGTACAGTAACCATACCAGGAAGTACTTTTTTTATTAAGCTACTTCTTTTCTTAATCTCAGTGGAGATATTTACTGATAAACAGATACCTACGCAGCATGTTCATATAGTTCCTAAATGAGCTTTTATCTCTCTCCCCTCACCACAAATCAGATTCTTCTGAGGAGTTCCCAGTACATCATCCTTTCCCCTGTGTAATTACCTTAACAAGCTCCAGCTGTTTTTATTCTCAGAAGGTTTACTCCCTGACATACAGCTGCCTACCCCCTTCGTAAGTGTAGGTCCTAAATGAGCTATTTTCTCTGTTCCCTCACCACAATCCAGACTCTTTTGGGGAGTTACCAGTACAGTAACCATACCAGGAAGTACTTAATTTATTAAGCTACTGCTTTTCTTAATCTCAGTGGAGATATTTACTGATAAACAGCTACCTACGCAGCATGTTCATGTCGTTCCTAAATGAGCTTTTATCTCTCTCCCCTCACCACAAATCAGATTCTTCTGAGGAGTTCCCAGTACATTATCCTTTCCCCTGTGTAATTACCTTAACAAGCTCCAGCTGTTTTTTTCTCAGAAGGTTTACTCCCTGATATACAGCTGCCTAACCCCTTCGTAAGTGCCGGTCCTAAATGAGCTTTTTCTCTGTTCCCTCACCACAATCCAGATTCTCTTGGGGAGTTACCAGTACAGTAACCATACCAGGAAGTACTTAATTTATTAAGCTACTGCTTTTCTTAATCTCAGTGGAGATATTTACTGATAAACAGCTACCTACGTAGCATGATCATGTCGTTCCTAAATGAGCTTTTATCTCTCTCCCCTCACCACAAATCAGATTCTTCTGAAGAGTTCCCAGTACATTATCCTTTCCCCTGTGGAATTACCTTAACAAGCAAAAGCTGTTTTTATTCTCAGAAGGTTTACTCCCTGATATACAGCTGCCTACCCCCCTTCGTAAGTGCAGGTCCTAAATGAGCTTTTTTCTCTGTTCCCTCACCACAATCCAGATTCTTTTGGGGAGTTACCAGTACAGTAACCATACCAGGAAGTACTTAATTTATTAAGCTAATGCTTTTCTTAATCTCAGTGGAGATATTTACTGATAAACAGCTACCTACGCAGCATGTTCATGTCGTTCCTAAATGAGCTTTAATCTCTCTCCCCTCACCTCAAATCAGATTCTTCTGAGGAGTTCCCAGTACATTATCCTTTCCCCTGTGTAATTACCTTAACAAGCTCCAGCTGTATTTATTCTCAGAAGGTTTACTCCCTGATATACAGCTGCCTAACCCTTCGTAAGTGCAGGTCCTAAATGAGCTTTTTTCTCTGTTCCCTCACCACAATCCAGATTCTTTTGTGGAGTTACCAGTACAGTAACCATACCAGGAAGTACTTAATTTATTAAGCTACTGCTTTTCTTAATCTCAGTGGAGATATTTACTGATAAACAGCTACCTATGCAGCATGTTCATGTCGTTCCTAAATGAGCTTTTATCTCTCTCCCCTCACCACAAATCAGATTCTTCTGAGGAGTTCCCAGTACATTATCCTTTCCCCTGTGTAATTACCTTAACAAGTTCCAGCTGTTTTTATTCTCAGAATGTTTACTCCCTGATATACAGCTGCCTACCCCCTTCGTAAGTGCAGGTCCTAAATGAGCTTTTTTCTCTGTTCCCTAACCACAATCCAGATTCTTTTGGGGAGTTACCAGTACAGTAACCATACCAGGAGGTACTTAATTTATGAAGCAACTGCTTTTCTTAATCTCAGTGGAGATATTTACTGATAAACAGCTATCTACGCAGCATGTTCATGTCGTTCCTAAATGAGCTTTTATCTCTCTCCCCCTCACCACAAATCAGATTCTTCTGAGGAGTTCCCAGTACATTATCCTATCCCCTGTGTAATTACCTTAACAAGCTCCAGCAGTTTTTATTCTCAGAAGGTTTACTCCCTGATATACAGCTGCCTACCCCCTTCGTAAGGGCAGGCCCTAAATGAGCTTTATTCTATGTTCCCTCACCACAATCCAGATTCTTTTGGGGAGTTACCAGTACAGTAACCATACCAGGAAGTACTTAATTTATTTAGCTACTGCTTTTCTTAATCTCAGTGGAGATATTTACTGATAAACAGCTATGTACGCAGCATGTTCATGTCGTTCCTAAATGAGCTTTTATCTCTCTCCCCTCACCACAAATCAGATTCTTCTGAGGAGTTTCCAGTACATTATCCTTTCCCCTGTGTAATTACCTTAACAAGCTCCAGCTGTTTTCATTCTCAGAAGGTTTACTCCCTGATATACAGCTTCTAAACCCCTTCGCAAGTGCAGTCCTAAATGAGCTTTTTTCTCTGTTCCCTCACCACAATCCAGATTCTTTTGGGGAGTTACCAGTACAGTAACCATACCAGGAAGTACTTAATTTATTAAGCTACTGCTTTTCTTAATCACAGTGCAGATATTTACTGATAAACAGCTACCTAAGCAGCATGTTCATGTTGTTAATAAATGAGCTTTTATCTCTCTCCCCTCACCACAAATCAGATTCTTCTGATTAGTTCCCAGTACATTATCCTTTCCCCTGTGTAATTACCTTAACAAGCTCCAGCTGTTTTTATTCTCAGAAGGTTTACTCCCTGATATACAGCTGCCTACCCCCTTCGTAAGTGCAGGTCCTAAATGAGCTTTTTTCTCTGTTCCCTCAGCACAATCCAGATTCTTTTGTGGAGTTACCAGTACAGTAACCATACCAGGAAGTACTTAATTTATTAAGCTACTGCTTTTCTTAATCTCAGTGGAGATATTTACTGATAAACAGCTACCTACGCAGCATGTTCATGTCGTTCCTAAATGAGCTTTTATCTCTCTCCCCTCACCACAAATCAGATTCTTCTGAGGAGTTCCCAGTACATTATCCTATCCCCTGTGTAATTACCTTAACAAGCTCCAGCTTTTTTTATTCTCAGAAAGTTTACTCCCTGATATACAGCTGCCTACCCCCTTCGTAAGTGCAGGTCCTAAATGAGCTTTTTTCTCTGTTCCCTCACCACAATCCAGATTCTTTTGGGGAGTTACCAGTACAGTAACCATACCAGGAAGTACTTAATTTATTAAGCTACTGCTTTTCTTAATCTCAGTGGAGATATTTACTGATGAACTGCTACATACGCAGCATGTGCATGTCGTTCCTAAATGAGCTTTTATCTCTCTCCCCTCACCACAAATCAGATTCTTCTGAGGAGTTCCCAGTACATTATCCTTTCCCCTGTGTAATTACCTTAACAAGCTCCAGCTGTTTTTATTCTCAGAAGGTTTACTCCCTGATATACAGCTGCCTACCCCCTTCGTAAGTGCAGGTCCTAAATGAGCTTTTTCCTCTGTTCCCTCACCACAATCCAGATTATTTTGGGGAGTTACCAGTACAGTAACCATACCAGGAAGTACTTAATTTATTAAGCTACTGCTTTTCTTAATCTCAGTGGAGATATTTACTGATAAACAGCTACCTACGCAGCATGTTCATGTCGTTCCTAAATGAGCTTTTATCTCTCTCCCCTCACCACAAATCAGATTCTTCTGAGGAGTTCCCAGTACATTATCCTTTCCCCTGTGTAATTACCTTAACAAGCTCCAGCTGTTTTCATTCTCAGAAGGTTTACTCGCTGATATACAGCTTCCTAACCCGTTCGTAAGTGCAGGTCCTAAATGAGCTTTTTTCTCTGTTCCCTCACCACAATCCAGATTCTTTTGGGGAGTAACCAGTACAGTAACCATATCAGGAAGTACTTAATTTATTAAGCTACTACTTTTCTTAATCTCAGCGGAGATATTTACTGATAAACAGCTACCTACGCAGCATGTTCATGTCGTTCCTAAATGAGCTTTTATCTCTCTCCCCTCACCACAAATCTGATTCTTCTGAATATTTCCCAGTACATTATCCTTTCCCCTGTGTAATTACCTTAACAAGCTCCAGCTGTTTTTACTCTCAGAAGGTTTACTCCCTGATATACAGCTGCCTACCCCCTTCGTAAGTGCAGGTCCTAAATGAGCTTTTTTCTCTGTTCCCTCAGCACAGTCCAGATTCTTTTGGGGAGTTACCAGTACAGTAACCATACCAGGAAGTACTTAATTTATTAAGCTACTGCTTTTCTTAATCTCAGTGGAGATATTTACTGATAAACAGCTACCTACGCAGCATGTTCATGTCGTTCCTAAATGAGCTTTTATCTCTCTACCCTCACCACAAATCAGATTCTTCTGAATAGTTCCCAATACATTATCCTTTCCCCTGTGTAATTACCTTAACAAGCTCCAGCTGTTTTTACTCTCAGAAGGTTTACTCCCTGATATACAGCTGCCTACCCCCTTCGTAAGTGCAGGTCCTAAATGAGCTTTTTTCTCTGTTCCCTCACCACAGTCCAGATTCTTTTGGGGAGTTACCAGTACAGTAACCATACCAGGAAGTACTTAATTTATTAAGCTACTGCTTTTCTTAATCTCAGTGGAGATATTTACTGATAAACAGCTACCTACGCAGCATGTTCTGTCGTTCCTAAATGAGCTTTTATCTCTCTCCCCTCACCACAAATCAGATTCTTCTGAGGTGTTCCCAGTACATTATCCTTTCCCCTGTGTAATTACCTTAACAAGCTCCAGCTGTTTTTATTCTCAGAAGGTTTACTCCCTGATATACAGCTGCCTACCCCCTTCGTAAGTGCAGGTCCTAAATGAGCTTTTTTCTCTGTTCCCTCACCACAATCCAGATTCTTTTGGGGAGTTACCAGTACAGTAACCATACCAGGAAGTAATTAATTTATTAAGCTACTGCTTTTCTTAATCTCAGTGGAGATATTTACTGATAAACAGCTACGTACGCAGCATGTTCATGTCGTTCCTTAATGAGCTTTTATCTCTCTCCCCTCAAAACAAATCAGATTCTTCTGAGGAGTTCCCAGTACATTATCCTTTCCCATGTGTAATTACCTTAACAAGCTCCAGCTGTTTTTTTTCTCAGAAGGTTTACTCCCTGATATACAGCTGCCTACTGCCTTCGTAAGTGCAGGTCCTAAATGAGCTTTTTTCTCTGTTCCCTCACCACAATCCAGATTCTTTTGGGGAGTTACCAGTACAGTAACCATAGCAGGAAGTACTTAATTTATTAAGCTACTGCTTTGTTAATCTCAGTGGAGATATTTACTGATAAACAGCTACCTACGCAGCATGTTCATGTCGTTTCGAAATGAGCTTTTATCTCTCTCCCCTCACCACAAATCAGATTCTTCTGAGGAGTTCCCAGTACATTTAACTTTCCCCTGTGTAATTACCTTAACAAGCTCCAGCTGTTTTTATTCTCAGAAGGTTTACTCCCTGATACACAGCTGCCTACCCCCTTCGTAAATGCAGGTCCTACATGAGCTTTTTTCTCTGTTCCCTCACCACAATCCAGATTCTTTTGGGGAGTTACCAGTACAGTAACCATACCAGGAAGTACTTAATTTATTAAGCTACTGCTTTTCTTAATCTCAGTGGAGATATTTACTGATAAACAGCTACCTACGCAGCATGTTCATGTCGTTCCTAAATGAGCTTTTATCTCTCTTCCCTCACCACAAATCAGATTCTTCTGAGGAGTTCCCAGTACATTATCCTTTCCCCTGTGTAATTACCTTAACAAGCTCCAGCTGTTTTTATTCTCAGAAGGTTTACTCCCTGATATACAGCTGCCTACCCCCTTCGTAAGTGCAGGTCCTAAATGAGCTTTTTCCTCTGTTCCCTCACCACAATCCAGATTATTTTGGGGAGTTACCAGTACAGTAACCATACCAGGAAGTACTTAATTTATTAAGCTACTGCTTTTCTTAATCTCAGTGGAGATATTTACTGATAAACAGCTACCTACGCAGCATGTTCATGTCGTTCCTAAATGAGCTTTTATCTCTCTCCCCTCACCACAAATCAGATTCTTCTGAGGAGTTCCCAGTACATTATCTTTTCCCCTGTGTAATTACCTTAACAAGCTCCAGCAGTTTTTATTCTCAGAAGGTTTACTCCCTGATATACAGCTGCCTACCCCCTTCGTAAGGGCAGGCCCTAAATGAGCTTTATTCTATGTTCCCTCACCACAATCCAGATTCTTTTGGGGAGTTACCAGTACAGTAACCATACCAGGAAGTACTTAATTTATTAAGCTACTGCTTTTCTTAATCTCAGTGGAGATATTTACTGATAAACAGCTATGTACGCAGCATGTTCATGTCGTTCCTAAATGAGCTTTTATCTCTCTCCCCTCACCACAAATCAGATTCTTCTGAGGAGTTTCCAGTACATTATCCTTTCCCCTGTGTAATTACCTTAACAAGCTCCAGCTGTTTTCATTCTCAGAAGGTTTACTCCCTGATATACAGCTTCTAAACCCCTTCGTAAGTGCAGTCCTAAATGAGCTTTGTTCTCTGTTCCCTCACCACAATCCAGATTCTTTTGGGGAGTTACCAGTACAGTAACCATACCAGGAAGTACTTAATTTATTAAGCTACTGCTTTTCTTAATCACAGTGCAGATATTTACTGATAAACAGCTACCTAAGCAGCATGTTCATGTTGTTAATAAATGAGCTTTTATCTCTCTCCCCTCACCACAAATCAGATTCTTCTGATTAGTTCCCAGTACATTATCCTTTCCCCTGTGTAATTACCTTAACAAGCTCCAGCTGTTTTTATTCTCAGAAGGTTTACTCCCTGATATACAGCTGCCTACCCCCTTCGTAAGTGCAGGTCCTAAATGAGCTTTTTTCTCTGTTCCCTCAGCACAATCCAGATTCTTTTGTGGAGTTACCAGCACAGTAACCATACCAGGAAGTACTTAATTTATTAAGCTACTGCTTTTCTTAATCTCAGTGGAGATATTTACTGATAAACAGCTACCTACGCAGCATGTTCATGTCGTTCCTAAATGAGCTTTTATCTCTCTCCCCTCACCACAAATCAGATTCTTCTGAGGAGTTCCCAGTACATTATCCTATCCCCTGTGTACTTACCTTAACAAGCTCCAGCTTTTTTTATTCTCAGAAAGTTTACTCCCTGATATACAGCTGCCTACCCCCTTCGTAAGTGCAGGTCCTAAATGAGCTTTTTTCTCTGTTCCCTCACCACAATCCAGATTCTTTTGGGGAGTTACCAGTACAGTAACCATACCAGGAAGTACTTAATTTATTAAGCTACTGCTTTTCTTAATCTCAGTGGAGATATTTACTGATGAACTGCTACATACGCAGCATGTGCATGTCGTTCCTAAATGAGCTTTTATCTCTCTCCCCTCACCACAAATCAGATTCTTCTGAGGAGTTCCCAGTACATTATCCTTTCCCCTGTGTAATTACCTTAACAAGCCTCAGCTGTTTTTATTCTCAGAAGTTTTACTCCCTGATATACAGTTGCCTACCCCCTTCGTAAGTGCAGGTCCTAAATGAGCTTTTTCCTCTGTTCCCTCACCACAATCCAGATTATTTTGGGGAGTTACCAGTACAGTAACCATACCAGGAAGTACTTAATTTATTAAGCTACTGCTTTTCTTAATCTCAGTGGAGATATTTACTGATAAACAGCTACCTACGCAGCATGTTCATGTCGTTCCTAAATGAGCTTTTATCTCTCTCCCCTCACCACAAATCAGATTCTTCTGAGGAGTTCCCAGTACATTATCCTTTCCCCTGTGTAATTACCTTAACAAGCTCCAGCTGTTTTCATTCTCAGAAGGTTTACTCGCTGATATACAGCTTCCTAACCCGTTCGTAAGTGCAGGTCCTAAAGGAGCTTTTTTCTCTGTTCCCTCACCACAATCCAGATTCTTTTGGGGAGTAACCAGTACAGTAACCATATCAGGAAGTACTTAATTTATTAAGCTACTACTTTTCTTAATCTCAGCGGAGATATTTACTGATAAACAGCTACCTACGCAGCATGTTCATGTCGTTCCTAAATGAGCTTTTATCTCTCTCCCCTCAAAACAAATCAGATTCTTCTGAATATTTCCCAGTACATTATCCTTTCCCCTGTGTAATTACCTTAACAAGCTCCAGCTGTTTTTACTCTCAGAAGGTTTACTCCCTGATATACAGCTGCCTACCCCCTTCGTAAGTGCAGGTCCTAAATGAGCTTTTTTCTCTGTTCCCTCAGCACAGTCCAGATTCTTTTGGGGAGTTACCAGTACAGTAACCATACCAGGAAGTACTTAATTTATTAAGCTACTGCTTTTCTTAATCTCAGTGGAGATATTTACTGATAAACAGCTACCTACGCAGCATGTTCATGTCGTTCCTAAATGAGCTTTTATCTCTCTACCCTCACCACAAATCAGATTCTTCTGAATAGTTCCCAATACATTATCCTTTCCCCTGTGTAATTACCTTAACAAGCTCCAGCTGTTTTTACTCTCAGAAGGTTTACTCCCTGATATACAGCTGCCTACCCCCTTCGTAAGTGCAGGTCCTAAATGAGCTTTTTTCTCTGTTCCCTCACCACAGTCCAGATTCTTTTGGGGAGTTACCAGTACAGTAAACATACCAGGAAGTACTTAATTTATTAAGCTACTGCTTTTCTTAATCTCAGTGGAGATATTTACTGATAAACAGCTACCTACGCAGCATGTTCTGTCGTTCCTAAATGAGCTTTTATCTCTCTCCCCTCACCACAAATCAGATTCTTCTGAGGTGTTCCCAGTACATTATCCTTTCCCCTGTGTAATTACCTTAACAAGCTCCAGCTGTTTTTATTCTCAGAAGGTTTACTCCCTGATATACAGCTGCCTACCCCCTTCGTAAGTGCAGGTCCTAAATGAGCTTTTTTCTCTGTTCCCTCACGACAATCCAGATTCTTTTGGGGAGTTACCAGTACAGTAACCATACCAGGAAGTAATTAATTTATTAAGCTACTGCTTTTCTTAATCTCAGTGGAGATATTTACTGATAAACAGCTACGTACGCAGCATGTTCATGTCGTTCCTTAATGAGCTTTTATCTCTCTCCCCTCAAAACAAATCAGATTCTTCTGAGGAGTTCCCAGTACATTATCCTTTCCCATGTGTAATTACCTTAACAAGCTCCAGCTGTTTTTTTTCTCAGAAGGTTTACTCCCTGATATACAGCTGCCTACTGCCTTCGTAAGTGCAGGTCCTAAATGAGCTTTTTTCTCTGTTCCCTCACCACAATCCAGATTCTTTTGGGGAGTTACCAGTACAGTAACCATAGCAGGAAGTACTTAATTTATTAAGCTACTGCTTTGTTAATCTCAGTGGAGATATTTACTGATAAACAGCTACCTACGCAGCATGTTCATGTCGTTTCGAAATGAGCTTTTATCTCTCTCCCCTCACCACAAATCAGATTCTTCTGAGGAGTTCCCAGTACATTTTCCTTTCCCCTGTGTAATTACCTTAACAAGCTCCAGCTGTTTTTATTCTCAGAAGGTTTACTCCCTGATACACAGCTGCCTACCCCCTTCGTAAATGCAGGTCCTAAATGAGCTTTTT
This sequence comes from Perognathus longimembris pacificus, assembly GCF_023159225.1. Taxonomy (NCBI): domain Eukaryota; kingdom Metazoa; phylum Chordata; class Mammalia; order Rodentia; family Heteromyidae; genus Perognathus; species Perognathus longimembris. The sequence continues at coordinate 28,371 of NW_025956008.1, read as the reverse complement.
TCTCTGTTCCCTCACCACAATCCAGATTCTTTTGGGGAGTTACCAGTACAGTAACCATACCAGGAAGTACTTAATTTATTAAGCTACTGCTTTTCTTAATCTCAGTGGAGATATTTACTGATAAACAGCTACCTACGCAGCATGTTCATGTCGTTCCTAAATGAGCTTTTATCTCTCTTCCCTCACCACAAATCAGATTCTTCTGAGGAGTTCCCAGTACATTATCCTTTCCCCTGTGTAATTACCTTAACAAGCTCCAGCTGTTTTTATTCTCAGAAGGTTTACTCCCTGATATACAGCTGCCAACACCCTTCGTAAGAGCAGGTCCTAAATGAGCTTTTTTCTCTGTTCCCTCACCACAATCCAGATTCTTTTGGGGAGTTACCAGTACAGTAACCATACCAGGAAGTACTTAATTTATTAAGCTACTGCTGTTCTTAATCTCAGTGGAGATATTTACTGATAAACAGCTACCTACGCAGCATGTTCATGTCGTTCCTAAATGAGCTTTTATCTCTCTCCCCTCACCACAAATCAGATTCTTCTGAATTGTTCCCTGTACATTATCATTTCCCCTGTGTAATTACCTTAACAAGCTCCAGCTGTTTTTATCTCAGAAGGTTTACTCCCTGATATACAGCAGCCTACGCCCTTCGTAAGTGCAGGTCCTAAATGAGCTTTTTTCTCTGTTCCCTCACGAAAATCCAGATTCTTTTGGGGAGTTACCAGTACAGTAACCATACCAGGAAGTACTTAATTTATTAAGCTACTGCTTTTCTTAATCTCCTTGGAGATATTTACTGATAAACAGCTACCTACGCAGCATGTTCATGTCGTTCCTAAATGAGCTTTTATCTCTCTCCCCTCACCACAAATCAGATTCTTCTTAGGAGTTCCCAGTACATTATCCTTTCCCCTGTGTAATTACCTTAACAAGCTCCAGCTGTTTTTATTATCAGAAGGTTTACTCCCTGATATACAGCTGCCTACCCCCTTCGTATGTGCAGGTCATAAATGAGCTTTTATCTCTGTTCCCTCACCAAAATCCAGATTCTTTTGGGGAGTTACCAATACAGTAACCATTCCAGGAAGTACTTAATTTATTAAGCTACTGCTTTTCTTAATCTCAGTGGAGATATTTACTGATAAACAGCTACCTACGCAGCATGTTCATGTCGTTCCTAAATGAGCTTTTATCTCTCTCCCCTCACCACAAATCAGATTCTTCTGAGGAGTTCCCAGTACATTATCCTTTCCCCTGTGTAATTACCTTAAAAAGCTCCAGCTCTTTTTATTCTCAGAAGGTTTACTCCCTGATATACAGCTGCCTACACCCTTCGTAAGTGCAGGTCCTAAAGGAGCTTTTTTCTCTGTTCCCGCACCACAATCCAGATTCTTTTGGGGAGTTACCAGTACAGTAACCATACCAGGAAGTACTTAATTTATTAAGCTACTGCTTTTCTTAATCTCAGTGGAGATATTTACTGATAAACATCTACCTACGCAGCATGATTATGTCGTTCCTAAATGAGCTTATATCTCTCTCCCCTCACCACAAATCAGATTCTTCTGAGGAGTTCCCAGTACATTATCCTTTCCCCTGTGTAATTACCTTAACAAGCTCCAGCTGTTTTTATTCTCAGAAGGTTTACTCCCTGATATACAGCTGCCTACCCGCTTTGAAAGTGTAGGTCCTAAATGAGATTTTTTCTCTGTTCCCTCACCACAATCCAGATTCTTTTGGGGAGTTAACAATACAGTAACCATTCCAGGAAGTACTTAATTTATTAAGCTACTGCTTTTCTTAATCTCAGTGGAGATATTTACTGATAAACAGCTACCTACGCAGCATGTTCATGTCGTTCCTAAATGAGCTTTTATCTCTCTCTCCCCTCACCACAAATCAGATTCTTCTGAGGAGTTCCCAGTACATTATCATTTCCCCTGTCTAATTACCTTAACAAGCTCCAGCTGTTTTTATTCTCAGAAGGTTTACTAACTGATATACAGCAGCCTACCCCCTTCGTAAGTGCAGGTCATAAATGAACTTTTTTCCTTTTTCCCTCACCACAATCCAGATTCTTTTGGGGAGTTACCAGTACAGTAACCGTACCAGGAAGTACTTAATTTATTAAGCTACTGCTTTTCTTAATCTCAGTGGAGATATTTACTGATAAACAGCTACCTACGCAGCATGTTCATGTCGTTCCTAAATGAGCTTTTATCTCTCTCCCCTCACCACAAATCAGATTCTTATGAGGAGTTCCCAGTACATTATCCTTTCCCCTGTGTAATTACCTTAACAAGCTCCAGCTGTTTTTATTCTCAGAAGGTTTACTCCCTGATATACAGCTGCCTACCCCCTTCGTAAGTGCAGGTCCTAAATGAGCTTTTTTCTCTGTTCCCTCACCAGAATCCAGATTCTTTTGGGGAGTTACCAGTACAGTAACCATACCAGGAAGTACTTAATTTATTAAGCTACTGCTGTTCTTCATCTCAGTGGAGATATTTACTGATAAACAGCTACCTACGCAGCATGTTCATGTCGTTCCTAAATGAGCTTTTATCTCTCTCCCCTCACCACAAATCAGATTCTTCTGAGGAGTTCCCAGTACATTATCATTTCCCCTGTGTAATTACCTTAACAAGCTCCAGCTGTTTTTATTCTCAGAAGGTTTACTAACTGATATACAGCAGCCTACCCCTTTCGTAAGTGCAGGTCATAAATGAGCTTTTTTCTCTGTTCCCTCACCACAATCCAGATTCTTTTGGGGAGTTACCAGTACAGTAACCGTACCAGGAAATACTTAATTTATTAAGCTACTGCTTTTCTTAATCTCAGTGGAGATACTTACTGATAAACAGCTACCTACGCAGCATGTTCATGTCGTTCCTAAATGAGCTTTTATCTCTCTCCCCTCACCACAAAGCAGATTCTTCTGAGGAGTTCCCAGTACATTATCCTTTCCCCTGTGTAATTACCTTAACAAGCTCCAGCTGTTTTTATTCTCAGAAGGTTTACTCCCTGATATACAGCTGCCTACCCCCTTCGAAAGTGCAGGTCCTATATGAGATTTTTTCTCTGTTCCCTCACCACAATCCAGATTCTTTTGGGGAGTTCCCATACAGTAACCATTCCAGGGAGTACTTAATTTATTAAGCTACTGCTTTTCTTAATCTCAGTGGAGATATTTACTGATAAACAGGTACCTACGCAGCATGTTCATGTCGTTCCTAAATGAGCTTTTATCTCTCTCCCCTCACCACAAATCAGATTCTTCTGAATTGTTCCCACTACATTATCATTTCCCCTGTGTAATTACCTTAACAAGCTCCAGCTGTTTTTATTCTCAGTAGGTTTACTCCCTGATATACTGCTGCCTACCCCCTTCGAACGTCCAGGTCCTAAATGAGCTTTTTTCTCTGTTCCCTCACCACAATCCAGATTCTTTTGGGGAGTTACCAGTACACTAACCATACCAGGAAGTACTTAATTTTTTAAGCTACTGCTTTTCTTAATCTCAGTGGAGATATTTACTGATAAACAGCTACCTACGCAGCATGTTCATGTCGTTCCTAAATGAGCTTTTATCTCTCTCCCCTCACCACAAATCAGATTCTTATGAGGAGTTCCCAGTACATTATCCTTTCCCCTGTGTAATTACCTTAACAAGCTCCAGCTGTTTTTATTCTCAGAAGGTTTACTCCCTGATATACAGCTGCCTACCCCCTTCGTAAGTGCAGGTCCTAAATGAGCTTTTTTCTCTGTTCCCTCACCACAATCCAGATTCTTTTGGGGAGTTACCAGTACAGTAACCATACCAGGAAGTACATAATTTATTAAGATACTGCTGTTCTTAATCTCAGTGGAGATATTTATTGATAAACAGCTACCTACGCAGCAAGTTCATGTCGTTCCTAAATGAGCTTTTATCTCTCTCCCCTCACCACAAATCAGATTCTTCTGAGGAGTTCCCAGTACTTTATAATTACCCATGTGTAATTACCTTAACAAGCTCCAGCTGTTTTTATTAACAGAAGGTTTACTCCCTGATATACAGCTGCCTACCCCCTTCGTCAGTGCAGGTCCTAAATGAGCTTTTTTCTCTGTTCCCTCACCACAATCCAGATTCTTTTGGGGAGTTACCAGTACAGTAACCATACCAGGAAGTACTTAATTTATTAAGCTACTGCTTTTCTTAATCTCAGTGCAGATATTTACTGATAAACAGCTACCTACGCAGCATGTTCATGTCGTTCCTAAATGAGCTTTTATCTCTCTCCCCTCACCACAAATCAGATTCTTCTGGGGAGTTCCCAGTACATTATCTTTTCCCCTGTGTAATTACCTTAACAAGCTCCAGCTGTTTTTATTCTCAGAAGGTTTACTCCCTGATATACAGCTGCCTACCCCCTTCGTAAGTGCAGGTCCTAAATGAGCTTTTTTCTCTGTTCCCTCACCACAATCCAGATTCTTTTGGGGAGTTACCAGTACAGTAACCATACCAGGAAGTACTTAATTTATTAAGCTACTGCTTTTCTTAATCTCAGTGGAGATATTTACTGATAAACAGCTACCTACGCAGCATGTTCATGTCGTTCCTAAATGAGCTTTAATCTCTCTCCCCTCACCACAAATCAGATTCTTCTGAGGAGTTCCCAATACATTATCCTTTCCCCTGTGTAATTACCTTAACAAGCTCCAGCTGTTTTTATTCTCAGAAGGTTTACTCCCTGATATACAGCTGCCTACCCCCTTCGTAAGTGCAGGTCCTAAATGAGCTTTTTGCTCTGTTCCCTCACCACAATCCAGATTCTTTTGGGGCGTTACCAGTACAGTATCCATACCAGGAAGTACTTAATTTATTAAGCTACTGCTTTTCTTAATCTCAGTGGAGATATTTACTGATAAACAGCTACCTACGCAGCCTGTTCATATCGTTCCTAAATGAGCTTTTATCTCTCTCCCCTCACCACAAATCAGATTCTTCTGAGGAGTTCCCAGTACATTATCCTTTCCCCTGTGTAATTACCTTAACAAGCTCCAGCTGTTTTTATTCTCAGAAGGTTTACTCCCTGATATACAGCTGCCTACCCCCTTCGTAAGTGGAGGTCTTAAATGAGCTTTTTTCTCTCTTCCCTCACCACAATCCAGATTCTTTTGGGGAGTTACCAGTACAGTAACCATACCAGGAAGTACATAATTTATTAAGATACTGCTGTTCTTAATCTCAGTGGAGATATTTACTGATAAACAGCTACCTACGCAGCATGATTATGTCGTTCCTAAATGAGCTTATATCTCTCTCCCCTCACCACAAATCAGATTCTTCTGAGGAGTTCCCAGTACATTATCCTTTCCCCTGTGTAATTACCTTAACAAGCTCCAGCTGTTTTTATTCTCAGAAGGTTTACTCCCTGATATACAGCTGCCTACCCGCTTTGAAAGTGTAGGTCCTAAATGAGATTTTTTCTCTGTTCCCTCACCACAATCCAGATTCTTTTGGGGAGTTAACAATACAGTAACCATTCCAGGAAGTACTTAATTTATTAAGCTACTGCTTTTCTTAATCTCAGTGGAGATATTTACTGATAAACAGCTACCTACGCAGCATGTTCATGTCGTTCCTAAATGAGCTTTTATCTCTCTCTCCCCTCACCACAAATCAGATTCTTCTGAGGAGTTCCCAGTACATTATCATTTCCCCTGTCTAATTACCTTAACAAGCTCCAGCTGTTTTTATTCTCAGAAGGTTTACTAACTGATATACAGCAGCCTACCCCCTTCGTAAGTGCAGGTCATAAATGAGCTTTTTTCTCTTTTCCCTCACCACAATCCAGATACTTTTGGGGAGTTACCAGTACAGTAACCGTACCAGGAAGTACTTAATTTATTAAGCTACTGCTTTTCTTAATCTCAGTGGAGATATTTACTGATAAACAGCTACCTACGCAGCATGTTCATGTCGTTCCTAAATGAGCTTTTATCTCTCTCCCCTCACCACAAATCAGATTCTTATGAGGAGTTCCCAGTACATTATCCTTTCCCCTGTGTAATTACCTTAACAAGCTCCAGCTGTTTTTATTCTCAGAAGGTTTACTCCCTGATATACAGCTGCCTACCCCCTTCGTAAGTGCAGGTCCTAAATGAGCTTTTTTCTCTGTTCCCTCACCAGAATCCAGATTCTTTTGGGGAGTTACCAGTACAGTAACCATACCAGGAAGTACTTAATTTATTAAGCTACTGCTGTTCTTCATCTCAGTGGAGATATTTACTGATAAACAGCTACCTACGCAGCATGTTCATGTCGTTCCTAAATGAGCTATTATCTCTCTCCCCTCACCACAAATCAGATTCTTCTGAGGAGTTCCCAGTACATTATCATTTCCCCTGTGTAATTACCTTAACAAGCTCCAGCTGTTTTTATTCTCAGAAGGTTTACTAACTGATATACAGCAGCCTACCCCCTTCGTAAGTGCAGGTCATAAATGAGCTTTTTTCTCTGTTCCCTCACCACAATCCAGATTCTTTTGGGGAGTTACCAGTACAGTAACCGTACCAGGAAATACTTAATTTATTAAGCTACTGCTTTTCTTAATCTCAGTGGAGATACTTACTGATAAACAGCTACCTACGCAGCATGTTCATGTCGTTCCTAAATGAGCTTTTATCTCTCTCCCCTCACCACAAAGCAGATTCTTCTGAGGAGTTCCCAGTACATTATCCTTTCCCCTGTGTAATTACTTTAACAAGCTCCAGCTGTTTTTATTCTCAGAAGGTTTACTCCCTGATATACAGCTGCCTACCCCCTTCGAAAGTGCAGGTCCTATATGAGATTTTTTCTCTGTTCCCTCACCACAATCCAGATTCTTTTGGGGAGTTCCCATACAGTAACCATTCCAGGGAGTGCTTAATTTATTAAGCTACTGCTTTTCTTAATCTCAGTGGAGATATTTACTGATAAACAGGTACCTACGCAGCATGTTCATGTCGTTCCTAAATGAGCTTTTATCTCTCTCCCCTCACCACAAATCAGATTCTTCTGAATTGTTCCCACTACATTATCATTTCCCCTGTGTAATTACCTTAACAAGCTCCAGCTGTTTTTATTCTCAGTAGGTTTACTCCCTGATATACTGCTGCCTACCCCCTTCGAACGTCCAGGTCCTAAATGAGCTTTTTTCTCTGTTCCCTCACCACAATCCAGATTCTTTTGGGGAGTTACCAGTACACTAACCATACCAGGAAGTACTTAATTTTTTAAGCTACTGCTTTTCTTAATCTCAGTGGAGATATTTACTGATAAACAGCTACCTACGCAGCATGTTCATGTCGTTCCTAAATGAGCTTTTATCTCTCTCCCCTCACCACAAATCAGATTCTTATGAGGAGTTCCCAGTACATTATCCTTTCCCCTGTGTAATTACCTTAACAAGCTCCAGCTGTTTTTATTCTCAGAAGGTTTACTCCCTGATATACAGCTGCCTACCCCCTTCGTAAGTGCAGGTCCTAAATGAGCTTTTTTCTCTGTTCCCTCACCACAATCCAGATTCTTTTGGGGAGTTACCAGTACAGTAACCATACCAGGAAGTACATAATTTATTAAGATACTGCTGTTCTTAATCTCAGTGGAGATATTTACTGATAAACAGCTACCTACGCAGCAAGTTCATGTCGTTCCTAAATGAGCTTTTATCTCTCTCCCCTCACCACAAATCAGATTCTTCTGAGGAGTTCCCAGTACTTTATAATTACCCATGTGTAATTACCTTAACAAGCTCCAGCTGTTTTTATTAACAGAAGGTTTACTCCCTGATATACAGCTGCCTACCCCCTTCGTCAGTGCAGGTCCTAAATAAGCTTTTTTCTCTGTTCCCTCACCACAATCCAGATTCTTTTGGGGAGTTACCAGTACAGTAACCATACCAGGAAGTACTTAATTTATTAAGCTACTGCTTTTCTTAATCTCAGTGCAGATATTTACTGATAAACAGCTACCTACGCAGCATGTTCATGTCGTTCCTAAATGAGCTTTTATCTCTCTCCCCTCACCACAAATAGGATTCTTCTGGGGAGTTCCCAGTACATTATCTTTTCCCCTGTGTAATTACCTTAACAAGCTCCAGCTGTTTTTATTCTCAGAAGGTTTACTCCCTGATATACAGCTGCCTACCCCCTTCGTAAGTGCAGGTCCTAAATGAGCTTTTTTCTCTGTTCCCTCACCACAATCCAGATTCTTTTGGGGAGTTACCAGTACAGTAACCATACCAGGAAGTACTTAATTTATTAAGCTACTGCTTTTCTTAATCTCAGTGGAGATATTTACTGATAAACAGCTACCTACGCAGCATGTTCATGTCGTTCCTAAATGAGCTTTAATCTCTCTCCCCTCACCACAAATCAGATTCTTCTGAGGAGTTCCCAATACATTATCCTTTCCCCTGTGTAATTACCTTAACAAGCTCCAGCTGTTTTTATTCTCAGAAGGTTTACTCCCTGATATACAGCTGCCTACCCCCTTCGTAAGTGCAGGTCCTAAATGAGCTTTTTGCTCTGTTCCCTCACCACAATCCAGATTCTTTTGGGGCGTTACCAGTACAGTATCCATACCAGGAAGTACTTAATTTATTAAGCTACTGCTTTTCTTAATCTCAGTGGAGATATTTACTGATAAACAGCTACCTACGCAGCCTGTTCATATCGTTCCTAAATGAGCTTTTATCTCTCTCCCCTCACCACAAATCAGATTCTTCTGAGGAGTTCCCAGTACATTATCCTTTCCCCTGTGTAATTACCTTAACAAGCTCCAGCTGTTTTTATTCTCAGAAGGTTTACTCCCTGATATACAGCTGCCTACCCCCTTCGTAAGTGGAGGTCTTAAATGAGCTTTTTTCTCTCTTCCCTCACCACAATCCAGATTCTTTTGGGGAGTTACCAGTACAGTAACCATACCAGGAAGTACATAATTTATTAAGATACTGCTGTTCTTAATCTCAGTGGAGATATTTACTGATAAACAGCTACCTACGCAGCATGTTCATGTCGTTCCTAAATGAGCTTTTATCTCTCTCCCCTCACCACAAATCAGATTCTTCTGAGGAGTTCCCAGTACTTTATAATTACCCCTGTGTAATTACCTTAACAAGCTCCAGCTGTTTTTATTAACAGAAGGTTTACTCCCTGATATACAGCTGCCTACCCCCTTCGTCAGTGCAGGTCCTAAATGAGCTTTTTTCTCTGTTCCCTCACCACAATCCAGATTCTTTTGGGGAGTTACCAGTACAGTAACCATACCAGGAAGTACTTAATTTATTAAGCTACTGCTTTTCTTAATCTCAGTGGAGATATTTACTGATAAACAGCTACCTACGCAGCATGTTCATGTCGTTCCTAAATGAGCTTTTATCTCTCTCCCATCACCACAAATCAGATTCTTCTGAGGAGTTCCCAATACATTATCCTTTCCCATGTGTAATTACCGTAACAAGCTCCAGCTGTTTTTATTCTCAGAAGGTTTACTCCCTGATATACAGCTGCCTATCCCCTTCGTAAGTGCAGGTCCTAAATGAGCTTTTTGCTCTGTTCCCTCACCACAATCCAGATTCTTTTGGGGCGTTATCAGTACAGTATCCATACCAGGAAGTACTTAATTTATTAAGCTACTGCTTTTCTTAATCTCAGTGGAGATATTTACTGATAAACAGCTACCTACGCAGCCTGTTCATGTCGTTCCTAAATGAGCTTTTATCTCTCTCCCCTCACCACAAATCAGATTCTTCTGAATTGTTCCCAGTACATTATCATTTCCCCTGTGTAATTACCTTAACAAGCTCCAGCTGTATTTATTCTCAGAAGGTTTACTCCCTTATATACAGCTGCCTACCCCCTTCGTAAGTGCAGGTCCTAAATGAGCTTTTTTCTCTGTTCCCTCACCACAATCCAGATTCTTTTGGGGATTTACCAGTACAGTAACCATACCAGGAAGTACTTAATTTATTAAGCTACTGCTTTTCTTAATCTCAGTGGAGATATTTACTCATAAACAGCTACCTACTCAGCATGTTCATGTCGTTCCTAAATGAACTTTTTTCTCTCTCCCCTCACCACAAATCAGATTCTTCTGAGGAGTTCCCAGTACATTATCCTTTCCCCTGTGTAATTACCTTAACAAGCTCCAGCTGTTTTTATTCTCAGAAGGTTTACTCCCTGATATACAGCTGCCTACCCCCTTCGAAAGTGCAGGTCCTATATGAGATTTTTTCTCTGTTCCCTCACCACAATCCAGATTCTTTTGGGGAGTTCCCATACAGTAACCATTCCAGGGAGTACTTAATTTATTAAGCTACTGCTTTTCTTAATCTCAGTGGAGATATTTACTGATAAACAGCTACCTACGGAGCATGTTCATGTCGTTCCTAAATGAGCTTTTATCTCTCTCCCCTCACCACAAATCAGATTCTTCTGAGGAGTTCCCAGTACATTATCCTTTCCCCTGTGTAATTACCTTAACAAGCTCCAGCTGTTTTTATTCTCAGAACGTTTACTCCCTGATATACTGCTGCCTACCCCCTTGATAAATGCAGGTCAGAAATGACCTTTTTTCTCTGTTCCCTCACCACAATCCAGATTCTTTTGAGGAGTTACCAGTACAGTAACCATACCAGGAAGTACTTAATTTATTAAGCTACTGCTTTTCTTAATCTCAGTGGAGATATTTACTGATAAACAGCTACCTACGCAGCATGTTCATGTCGTTCCTAAATGAGCTTTTATCTCTCTCCCGTCACCACAAATCAGATTCTTCTGAGGAGTGCCCAGTATTTTATAATTTCCCCTGTGTAATTACCTTAACAAGCTCCAGCTGTTTTTAGTCTCAGAATGTTTACTCCCTGATATACTGCTGCCTTCCCCCTTCATAAGTGCAGGTCCTAAATGAGATTTTTTCTCTGTTCCCTCACCACAAACCAGATTCTTTTGGTGAGTTACCAGTACAGTAACCATACCAGGAAGTACTTAATTTATTAAGCTACTGCTTTTCTTAATCTCAGTGGAGATATTTACTGATAAACAGCTACGTACGCAGCATGTTCATGTCCTTCCTAAATGAGCTTTTATCTCTATCCCCTCACCACAAATCAGATTCTTCTGAGGAGTTCCCAGTACTTTATAATTTCCACTGTGTAATTACCTTAACAAGCTCCAGCTGATTTTATTCTCAGAAGGTTTATTCCCTGATATACAGCTGCCTACCCCATTCGTAAGTGCAGGTTTTAAATGAGCGTTTTTCTCTGTTCCCTCACCACAATCCAGATTCTTTTGGGGAGTTACCAGTACAGTAACCATACCAGGAAGTACTTAATTTATTGAGCTACTACTTTTCGTAATGTCACTGGAGATATTTACTGATAAACAGCTACCTACGCAGCATGTTCATGTCGTTCCTAAAGGAGCTTTTATCTCCCTCCCCTCACCACAAATCAGATTCTTCTGAGGAGTTCCCAATATTTTATCCTTTCCCCTGTGTAATTACCTTAACAAGCTCCAGCTGTTTTTATTCCCAGAAGGTTTACTCCCTGATATACAGCTGCCTACCCCCTTCGTAAGTGAAGGTTCTAAATGAGCTTTTTTCTCTGTTCCCTCACCACAATCCAGATTCTTTTGGGGAGTTACCAGTACAGTAACCATACCAGGAAGTACTTAATTTATTAAGCTACTGCTTTTCTTAATCTCAGTGGAGATATTTACTGATAAACTGCTACCTACCCAGCATGTTCATGTCGTTCCTAAATGAGCTTTTATCTCTCTCCCCTCACCACAAATCAGATTCTTCTGAGGAGTTCCCAGTACATTACCCTTTCCCCTGTGTAATTACCTTAACAAGCTCCAGCTGTTTTTATTCTCAGAAAGTTTACTCCCTGATATACAGCTGGCTACCCCATTCGTAAGTGCAGGTCCTAAATGAGCTTTTTTCTCTGTTCCCTCACCACAATCCAGATTCTTTTGGGGAGTTACCAGTACAGTAACCATACCAGGAAGTACTTAATTTATTAAGCTACTGCTTTTCTTAATCTAAGTGGAGATATTTACTGACAAACAGCTACCTACGCAGCATGTTCATGTCGTTCCTAAATGAGCTTTTATCTCTCTCCCCTCACCACAAATCAGATTCTTCTGAGGAGTTCCCAGTACATTATCCTTTCCCCTGTGTAATTACCTTAACAAGCTCCAGCTGTTTTTATTCTCAGAAGGTTTACTCCCTGATATACAGCTGCCTACCCCCTTCGTAAGAGCAGGTCCTAAATGAGCTTTTTTCTCTGTTCCCTCACCACAATCCAGATTCTTTTGGGGAGTTACCAGTACAGTAACCATACCAGGAAGTACTTAATTTATTAAGCTACTGCTTTTCTTAATCTCAGTGGAGATATTTACTGAGAAACAGCGACCTACGCAGCATGTTCATGTCGTTCCTAAATGAGCTTTTATCTCTCTCCCCTCACCACAAATCAGATTCTTCTGGGGAGTTCCCAGTACTTTATAATTACCCCTGTGTAATTACCTTAACAAGCTCCAGCTGTTTTTATTAACAGAAGGTTTACTCCCTGATATACAGCTGCCTACCCCCTTCGTAAGTGCAGATCCTAAATGAGCTTTTTTCTCTGTTCCCTCACCACAATCCAGATTCTTTTGGGGAGATACCAGTACAGTAACCATACCAGGAAGTACTTAATTTATTAAGCAACTGCTTTTCTTAATCTCAGTGGAGATATATACTGATAAACAGCTACCTACGCAGCATGTTCATGTCGTTCCTAAATGAGCTTTTATCTACCTCCCCTCACCACAATTCAGATACTACTGAGGAGTTCCCAGTACATTATCCTTTCCCCTGTGTAATTACCTTAACAAGCTCCAGCTGTTTTTATTCTCAGAAGGTTTACTCCATGATATACAGCTGCCTACCCCCTTCGTAAGTGCAGGTCCTAAATGAGCTTTTTTCTCTGTTCCCTCACCACAATCCAGATTCTTTTGGGGAGTTACCAGTACAGTAACCATACCAGGAAGTACTTAATTTATTAAGCTACTGCTTTTCTTAATCTCAGTGGAGATATTTACTGATAAACAGCTACCTACGCAGCATGTTCATGTCTTTCCTAAATGAGGTTTTATCTCTCTCCCTTCACCACAAATCAGATTCTTCTGAGGAGTTCCCAGTACATTATCCTTTCCCCTGTGTAATTACCTTAACAATCTCCAGCTGTTTTTATTATCAGAAGGTTTACTCCCTGATATACAGCTGCCTACCCCCTTCGTAAGTGCAGGTCCTAAATGAGCTTTTTTCTCTTTTCCCTCACAACAATCAAGATTCTTTTGGGGAGTTACCAGTACAGTAAACATACCAGGAAGTACTTAATTTATTTAGCTACTGCTTTTCTTCATCTCAGTGGAGATATTTACTGATAAACAGCTATGTACGCAGCATGTTTATTTCGTTCCTAAATGAGCTTTTATCTCTCTCCCCTCACCACAAATCAGATTCTTCTGAGAAGTTCCCAGTACATTATCCTTTCCCCTGTGTAATTACCTTAACAAGCTCCAGCTGTTTTTATTCTCAGAAGGTTTACTCCCTGATATACAGCTCCCTACCCCCTTCGTAAGTGCAGGTCCTAAATGAGCTTTTTTCTCTGTTCCCTCACCACAATCCAGATTCTTTGGGGAGTTACCAGTACAGTAACCATACCAGGAAGTACTTAATTTATTAAGCTACTGCTTTTCTTAATCTCAGTGGAGATATTTACTGATAAACTGCTACCTACGCAGCATGTTCATGTCGTTCCTAAATGAGCTTTTATCTCTCTCCCCTCAACACAAATCAGATTCTTCTGAGGAGTTCCCAGTACATTATCCTTTCCTCTGTGTAATTACCTTAACAAGCTCCAGCTGTTTTTATTCTCAGAAGGTTTACTCCCTGATATACAGCTGCCTACCCCCTGCGTAAGTGCAGGTCCTAAATGAGCTTTTTTCTCTGTTCCCTCACCACAATCCAGATTCTTTTGGGGAGTTACCAGTACAGTAACCATAACAGGAAGTACTTAATTTATTAAGCTACTTCTTTTCTTAATCTCAGTGGAGATATTGACTGATAAACAGCTACGTACGCAGCATGTTCCTGTCGTTCCTAAATGAGCTTTTATCTCTCTCCCCTCACCACAAATCAGATTCTTCTGAGGAGTTCCCAGTACTTTATCCTTTCCCCTGTGTAATTACCTTAACAAGCTCCAGCTGTTTTTATTCTCAGAAGGTTTACTCCCTGATATACAGCTGCCTACCCCCTTCGTAAGTGCAGGTCCTAAATGAGCTTTTTTCTCTGTTCCCTCACCACAATCCAGATTCTTTTGGGGAGTTACCAGTACAGTAACCATACCAGGAAGTACTTAATTTATTAAGCTACTGCTTTTCTTAATCTCAGTGGAGATATTTACTGATAAACAGCTACCTACGCACCATGTTCATGTCGTTCCTAAATGAGTTTTTATCTCTCTCCCTAACCACAAATCAGATTCTTCTGAGGAGTTCCCAGTACATTATCCTTTCCCCTGTGTAATTACCTTAACAAGCTCCAGCTGTTTTTATTCTCAGATGGTTTACTCCCTGATATACAGCTGCCTACCCCCTTCGTAAGTGCAGGTCCTAAATGAGCTTTTTTCTCTGTTCCCTCACCACAATCCAGATTCTTCTGGGGAGTTACCAGTACAGTAACCATACCAGGAAGTACTTAATTTATTAAGCTACTGCTTTTCTTAATCTCAGTGGAGATATTTACTGATAAACAGCTAGCTACGCAGCATGTTCATGTCGTTCCTAAATGAGCTTTTATCTCTCTCCCCTCACCACAAATCAGATTCTTCTGAGGAGTTCCCAGTACATTATCCTTTCCCCTGTGTAATTACCTTAACAAGCTCCAGCTGTTTTTATTCTCAGAAGTTTTACTCCCTGATATACAGCTGCCTACCCCCTTCGTAAGTGCAGGTAGTAAATGAGCTTTTTTCTCTGTTCCTTCACCACAATCCAGATTCTTTTGGGGAGTTACCAGTACACTAACCATACCAGGAAGTACTTAATTTATTAAGCTACTGCTTTTCTTAATCTCAGTGGAGATATTTACTGATAAACAGCTACGTACGCAGCATGTTCATGTCGTTCCTAAATGAGCTTTTATCTCTCTCCCCTCACCACCAATCAAATTCTTCTGAGGAGTTCCCAGTACATTATCCTTTCCCCTGTGTAATTACCTTAACAAGCTCCAGCTGTTTTTATTCTCAGAAGGTTTACTCCCTGATATACAGCTGCCTACCCCCTTCGTAAGTGCAGGTCCTAAATGAGCTTTTTTCTCTGTTCCGTCACCACAATCCAGATTCTTTTGGGGAGTTACCAGTACAGTAACCATACCAGGAAGTATTTAGTTTATTAAGCTACTGCTTTTCTTAATCTCAGTGGAGATATTTACTGATAAACAGCTACCTACGCAGCATGCTCATGTCGTTCCTAAATGAGCTTTTATCTCTCTACCCTCACCACAAATCAGATTCTTCTGAGGAGTTCCCAGTACATTATCCTTTCCCCTGTGTAATTACCTTAACAACCTCCAGCTGTTTTTATTGTCAGAAGGTTTACTCCCTGATATAAAGCTGCCTACCCCCTTCGTAAGTGCAGGTCCTAAATGAGCTTTTTTCTCTGTTCCCTCACCACAATCCAGATTCTTTTGGGGAGTTACCAGTACAGTAACCATAACAGGAAGTACTTAATTTATTAAGCTACTTCTTTTCTTAATCTCAGTGGAGATATTGACTGATAAACAGCTACGTACGCAGCATGTTCATGTCGTTCCTAAATGAGCTTTTATCTCTCTCCCCTCACCACAAATCAGATTCTTCTGAGGAGTTCCCAGTACTTTATCCTTTCCCCTGTGTAATTACCTTAACAAGCTCCAGCTGTTTTTATTCTCAGAAGGTTTACTCCCTGATATACAGCTGCCTACCCCCTTCGTAAGTGCAGGTCCTAAATGAGCTTTTTTCTCTGTTCCCTCACCACAATCCAGATTCTTTTGGGGAGTTACCAGTACAGTAACCATACCAGGAAGTACTTAATTTATTAAGCTACTGCTTTTCTTAATCTCAGTGGAGATATTTACTGATAAACAGCTACCTACGCACCATGTTCATGTCGTTCCTAAATGAGTTTTTATCTCTCTCCCTAACCACAAATCAGATTCTTCTGAGGAGTTCCCAGTACATTATCCTTTCCCCTGTGTAATTACCTTAACAAGCTCCAGCTGTTTTTATTCTCAGAAGGTTTACTCCCTGATATACAGCTGCCTACCCCCTTCGTAAGTGCAGGTCCTAAATGAGCTTTTTTCTCTGTTCCCTCACCACAATCCAGATTCTTCTGGGGAGTTACCAGTACAGTAACCATACCAGGAAGTACTTAATTTATTAAGCTACTGCTTTTCTTAATCTCAGTGGAGATATTTACTGATAAACAGCTAGCTACGCAGCATGTTCATGTCGTTCCTAAATGAGCTTTTATCTCTCTCCCCTCACCACAAATCAGATTCTTCTGAGGAGTTCCCAGTACATTATCCTTTCCCCTGTGTAATTACCTTAACAAGCTCCAGCTGTTTTTATTCTCAGAAGTTTTACTCCCTGATATACAGCTGCCTACCCCCTTCGTAAGTGCAGGTCCTAAATGAGCTTTTTTCTCTGTTCCTTCACCACAATCCAGATTCTTTTGGGGAGTTACCAGTACACTAACCATACCAGGAAGTACTTAATTTATTAAGCTACTGCTTTTCTTAATCTCAGTGGAGATATTTACTGATAAACAGCTACGTACGCAGCATGTTCATGTCGTTCCTAAATGAGCTTTTATCTCTCTCCCCTCACCACCAATCAGATTCTTCTGAGGAGTTCCCAGTACATTATCCTTTCCCCTGTGTAATTACCTTAACAAGCTCCAGCTGTTTTTATTCTCAGAAGGTTTACTCCCTGATATACAGCTGCCTACCCCCTTCGTAAGTGCAGGTCCTAAATGAGCTTTTTTCTCTGTTCCGTCACCACAATCCAGATTCTTTTGGGGAGTTACCAGTACAGTAACCATACCAGGAAGTATTTAGTTTATTAAGCTACTGCTTTTCTTAATCTCAGTGGAGATATTTACTGATAAACAGCTACCTACGCAGCATGTTCATGTCGTTCCTAAATGAGCTTTTATCTCTCTCCCCTCACCACAAATCAGATTCTTCTGAGGAGTTCCCAGTACATTATCCTTTCCCCTGTGTAATTACCCTAACAAGCTCCAGCTGTTTTTATTCTCAGAAGGTTTACTCCCTGATATACAGCTGCCTACCCCCTTCGTAAGTGCAGGTCCTAAATGAGCTTTTTTCTCTGTTCCCTCACCACAATCCAGATTGTTTTGGGGAGTTACCAGTACAGTACCCATACCAAGAAGTACTTAATTTATTAAGCTACTGCTTTTCTTAATCTCAGTGGAGATATTTACTGATAAACAGCTACCTACGCAGCATGTTCATGTCGTTCCTAAATGAGCTTTTATCTCTCTACCCTCACCACAAATCAGATTCTTCTGAGGAGTTCCCAGTACATTATCCTTTCCCCTGTGTAATTACCTTAACAACCTCCAGCTGTTTTTATTGTCAGAAGGTTTACTCCCTGATATAAAGCTGCCTACCCCCTTCGTAAGTGCAGGTCCTAAATGAGCTTTTTTCTCTGTTCCCTCACCACAATCCAGATTCTTTTGGGGAGTTACCAGTACAGTAACCATACCAGTAAGTACTTAATTTATTAAGCTACTGCTTTTCTTAATCTCAGTGGAGATATTTACTGATAAACAGCTACGTACCCAGCATGTTCATGTCGTTCCTAAATGAGCTTTTATCTCTCTCTCCTCACCACAAATCAGATTCTTCTGAGGAGTTCCCAGTACATTATCCTTTCCCCTGTGTAATTACCTTAACAAGCTCCAGCTGTTTTTATTCTCAGAAGGTTTACTCCCTGATATACAGCTGCCTACCCCCTTCGTAAGTGTATGTCCTAAATGAGCTAATTTCTCTTTTCCCTCACCACAATCCAGGTTCTTTTGGGGAGTCACCAGTACAGGAACCACACAAGGATGTACTTAATTTATTAAGCTAATGCTTTTCTTAATCTCAGTGGAGATATTTACTGATAAACAGCTACCTACGCAGCATGTTCATGTCGTTACTAAATGAGCTTTTATCTCTCTCCCCTCACCACAAATCAGACTCTTCTGAGGACTTCCCAGTACATTATCCTTTCCCCTGTGTAATTACCTTAACAAGCTCCAGCTGTTTTTATTCTCAGAAGGTTTACTCCCTGATATACAGCTGCCTACCCCCTTCGTAAGTGCAGGTCCTAAATGAGTTTTATCTCTGTTTCCTCACCACAATCCAGATTCTTTTGGGGAGTTACCAGTACAGTAACCATACCAGTAAGTACTTAATTTATTAAGCTACTGCTTTTCTTAATCTCAGTGGAGATATTTACTGATAAACAGCTATCTACGCAGCATGTTCATGTCGTTCCAAAATGAGCTTTTATCTCTCTCCATTCACCACAAATCAGATTCTTCTGAGGAGTTACCCGTACATTATCCTTTCCCCTGTGTAATTACCTTAACAAGCTCCAGCTGTTTTTATTCTCAGAAGGTTTACTCCCTGATATACAGCTGCCTACCCCCTTCGTAAGTGCAGGTCCTAAATGAGCTTTTTTCTCTGTTCCCTCACCACAATCCAGATTCTTTTGGGGAGTTACCAGTACAGTAACCATACCAGGAAGTACTTAATTTATTAAGCTACTGCTTTTCTTAATCTCAGTGGAGATATTTACTGATAAACAGCTAGCTACGCAGCATGTTCATGTCGTTCCTAAATGAGCTTTTATCTCTCTCCCCTCACCACAAATCAGATTCTTCTGAGGAGTTCCCAGTACATTATCCTTTCCCCTGTGTAATTACCTTAACAAGCTCCAGCTGTTTTTATTCTCAGAAGTTTTACTCCCTGATATACAGCTGCCTACCCCCTTCGTAAGTGCAGGTCCTAAATGAGCTTTTTTCTCTGTTCCTTCACCACAATCCAGATTCTTTTGGGGAGTTACCAGTACACTAACCATACCAGGAAGTACTTAATTTTTAAGCTACTGCTTTTCTTAATCTCAGTGGAGATATTTACTGATAAACAGCTACGTACGCAGCATGTTCATGTCGTTCCTAAATGAGCTTTTATCTCTCTCCCCTCACCACCAATCAGATTCTTCTGAGGAGTTCCCAGTACATTATCCTTTCCCCTGTGTAATTACCTTAACAAGCTCCAGCTGTTTTTATTCTCAGAAGGTTTACTCCCTGATATACAGCTGCCTACCCCCTTTGTAAGTGCAGGTCCTAAATGAGCTTTTTTCTCTGTTCCGTCACCACAATCCAGATTCTTTTGGGGAGTTACCAGTACAGTAACCATACCAGGAAGTATTTAATTTATTAAGCTACTGCTTTTCTTAATCTCAGTGGATATATTTACTGATAAACAGCTACCTACGCAGCATGTTCATGTCGTTCCTAAATGAGCTTTTATCTCTCTCCCCTCACCACAAATCAGATTCTTCTGAGGAGTTCCCAGTACATTATCCTTTCCCCTGTGTAATTACCCTAACAAGCTCCAGCTGTTTTTATTCTCAGAAGGTTTACTCCCTGATATACAGCTGCCTACTCCCTTCGTAAGTGCAGGTCCTAAATGAGCTTTTTTCTCTGTTCCCTCACCACAATCCAGATTGTTTTGGGGAGTTACCAGTACAGTACCCATACCAAGAAGTACTTAATTTATTAAGCTACTGCTTTTCTTAATCTCAGTGGAGATATTTACTGATAAACAGCTACCTACGCAGCATGTTCATGTCGTTCCTAAATGAGCTTTTATCTCTCTCCCCTCACCACAAATCAGATTCTTCTGAGGAGTTCCCAGTACATTATCCTTTCCCCTGTGTAATTACCTTAACAACCTCCAGCTGTTTTTATTGTCAGAAGGTTTACTCCCTGATATAAAGCTGCCTACCCCCTTCGTAAGTGCAGGTCCTAAATGAGCTTTTTTCTCTGTTCCCTCACCACAATCCAGATTCTTTTGGGGAGTTACCAGTACAGTAACCATACCAGTAAGTACTTAATTTATTAAGCTACTGCTTTTCTTAATCTCAGTGGAGATATTTACTGATAAACAGCTACGTACCCAGCATGTTCATGTCGTTCCTAAATGAGCTTTTATCTCTCTCCCCTCACCACAAATCAGATTCTTCTGAGGAGTTCCCAGTACATTATCCTTTCCCCTGTGTAATTACCTTAACAAGCTCCAGCTGTTTTTATTCTCAGAAGGTTTACTCCCTGATATACAGCTGCCTACCCCCTTCGTAAGTGCATGTCCTAAATGAGCTAATTTCTCTTTTCCCTCACCACAATCCAGATTCTTTTGGGGAGTCACCAGTACAGTAACCACACAAGGATGTACTTAATTTATTAAGCTAATGCTTTTCTTAATCTCAGTGGAGATATTTACTGATAAACAGCTACCTACGCAGCATGTTCATGTCGTTCCTAAATGAGCTATTATCTCTCTCCCCTCACCACAAATCAGATTCTTCTGAGGAGTTCCCAGTACATTATCCTTTCCCCTGTGTAATTACCTTAACAAGCTCCAGCTGTTTTTATTCTCAGAAGGTTTACTCCCTCATATACAGCTGCCTACCCCCTTCGTAAGTGCAGGTCCTAAATGAGCTTTTTTCTCTGTTCCCTCACCACAATCCAGATTCTTTTGGGGAGTTACCAGTCCAGTAACCATACCAGGAAGTACTTAATTTATTAAGCTACTGCTTTTCTTAATCTTAGTGGAGATATTTCCTGATAAACAGCTACCTACGCAGCATGTTCATGTCGTTACTAAATGAGCTTTTATCTCTCTCCCCTCACCACAAATCAGACTCTTCTGAGGACTTCCCAGTACATTATCCTTTCCCCTGTGTAATTACCTTAACAAGCTCCAGCTGTTTTTATTCTCAGAAGGTTTACTCCCTGATATACAGCTGCCTACCCCCTTCGTAAGTGCAGGTCCTAAATGAGCTTTTATCTCTGTTTCCTCACCACAATCCAGATTCTTTTGGGGAGTTACCAGTACAGTAACCATACCAGTAAGTACTTAATTTATTAAGCTACTGCTTTTCTTAATCTCAGTGGAGATATTTACTGATAAACAGCTACCTACGCAGCATGTTCATGTCGTTCAAAAATGAGCTTTTATCTCTCTCCATTCACCACAAATCAGATTCTTCTGAGGAGTTACCCGTACATTATCCTTTCCCCTGTGTAATTACCTTAACAAGCTCCAGCTGTTTTTATTCTCAGAAGGTTTACTCCCTGATATACAGCTGCCTACCCCCTTCGTCAGTGCAGGTCCTAAATGAGCTTTTTTCTCTGTTCCCTCACCACAATCCAGATTCTTTTGGGGAGTTACCAGTGCAGTAACCATACCAGGAAGTACTTAATTTATTAAGCTACTGCTTTTCTTAATCTCAGTGGAGATATTTACTGATAAACAGCTACGTACGCAGCATGTTCATGTCGTTCCTAAATGAGCTTTAATCTCTCTCCCCTCACCACAAATCAGATTCTTCTGAGGAGTTCTCAGTACATTATCCTTTCCCCTGTGTAATTACCTTAACAAGCTCCAGCTGTTTTTATTCTCAGAAGGTTTACTCCCTGATATACTGCTGCCTACCCCCTTCGTAAGTGCAGGTCCTGAATGAGCTTTTTTCTCTGTTCCCTCACCACAATCCAGATTCTTTTGGGGAGTTACCAGTACAGTAACCATACCAGGAAGTACTTAACTTATTAAGCTACTGCTTTTCTTAATCTCAGTGGAGATATTTACTGATAAACAGCTACCTACGCAGCAGGTTCATGTCGTTCCTAAATGAGCTTTTATCTCTCTCCCCTCACCACAAATCAGATTCTTCTGAGGAGTTCCCAGTACATTATCCTTTCCCCTGTGTAATTACCTTAACAAGATCCAGCTGTTTTTATTCTCAGAAGGTTTACTAACTGATAAACTGCTGCCTACCCCCTTCGTAAGTGCATGTCCTAAATGAGCTTTTTTCTCTGTTCCCTCACCACAATCCAGATTCTTTTGGGGAGTTACCAGTACAGTAACAATACCAGGAAGTACTTAATTTATTAAGCTACTGCTTTTCTTAAGCTCAGTGGAGATATTTACTGATAAACAGCTACGTACGCAGTATGTTCATGTCGTTCCTAAATGAGCTTTTATCTCTCTCCCCTCACCACAAATCAGATTCTTCTGAGGAGTTCCCAGTACATTATACTTTCCCCTGTGTAATTACCTTAACAAGCTCCAGCTGTTTTTATTCTCAGAAGGTTTACTCCCTGATATACAGCTGCCTACCCCCTTCGTCAGTGCAGGTCCTAAATGAGCTTTTTTCTATGTTCCCTCACCACAATCCAGATTCTTTTGGGGGTTACCAGTACAGTAACCATACCAGGA
Source organism: Perognathus longimembris pacificus (assembly GCF_023159225.1). NCBI lineage: Eukaryota > Metazoa > Chordata > Mammalia > Rodentia > Heteromyidae > Perognathus > Perognathus longimembris. The sequence goes on along the minus strand of NW_025956008.1, from coordinate 5,740 downwards.
AGTACGTAATTTATTAAGCTACTGCTTTTCTTAATCTCAGTGGAGATATTTACTGATAAACAGCTACCTACGCAGCATGTTCATGTCGTTCCTAAATGAGCTTTTATCTCTCTCCTCTCACCACAAATCAGATTCTTCTGAGGAGTTCCCAGTACTTTATCCTTTCCCCTGTGTAATTACCTTAACAAGCTCCAGCTGTTTTTATTCTCAGAAGGTTTATTCCCTGATATACAGCTGCCTACCCCCTTCGTAAGTGCAGGTCCTAAATGAGCTTTTTTCTCTTTTCCCTCACCACAATCCAGATTCTTTTGGGGAGTTACCAGTACAGTAACCATACCAGGAAGTACTTAATTTATTAAGCTACTGCTTTTCTTAATCTCAGTGGAGATATTTAGTTATAAACAGCTACCTACGCAGCATGTTCATGTCGTTCCTAAATGAGCTTTTATCTCTCTCCCCTCAACACAAATCAGATTCTTCTGAGGAGTTCCCAGTACTTTATCCTTATCCCTGTGTAATTACCTTAACAAGCTCCAGCTGTTTTTATTCTCAGAAGGTTTACTCCCTGATATACAGCTGCCTACCCCCTTCGAAAGTGCAGGTCCTAAATGAGATTTTTGCTCTGTTCCCTCACCACAATCCAGATTCTTTTGGGGAGTTACCAATACAGTAACCATTCCAGGGAGTACTTAATTTATTAAGCTATTGCTTTTCTTAATCTCAGTGGAGATATTTACTGATAAACAGCTACGTACGCAGCATGTTCATGTCGTTCCTAAATGAGCTTTTATCTCTCTCCCCTCACCACAAATCAGATTCTTCTGAGGAGTTCCCAGTACATTATCCTTTCCCCTGTGTAATTACCTTAACAAGCTCCAGCTGCTTTTATTCTCAGAAGGTTTACTCCCTGATATACAGCTGCCTACCCCCTTCGTAAGTGCAGGTCCTAAATGAGCTTTTTTCTCTGTTCCCTCACCACAATCCAGATTGTTTTGGGGAGTTTCCAGTACAGTAACCATACCAGGAAGTTCTTAATTTATTAAGCTACTGCTTTTCTTCATCTCAGTGGAGATATTTACTGATAAACAGCTACCTACGCAGCATGTTCATGTCGTTCCTCAATGAGCTTTTATCTCTCTCCCCTCACCACAATTCAGATTCTTCTGAGGAGTTCCCAGTACATTATCCTTTCCCCTGTGTAATTACTTTAACAAGCTCCAGCTGTTTTTATTCTCAGAAGGTTTACTCCCTGATATACAGCTGCCTACCCCCTTCGTAAGTGCAGGTCCTAAATGAGCTTTTTTCTCTGTTCCCTCACCACAATCCAGATTCTTTTGGGGAGTTACCAGTACAGTAACCATACCAGGAAGTACTTAATTTATTAAGCTACCGCTTTTCTTAATCTCAGTGGAGATATTTACTTATAAACAGCTACCTACGCAGCATGTTCATGTCGTTCCTAAATGAGCTTTTATCTCTCTCCCCTCACCACAAATCAGATTCTTCTGAGGAGTTCCCAGTACATTATCCTTTCCCCTGTGTAATTACCTTAACAAGCTCCAGCTGTTTTTATTCTCAGAAGGTTTACTCCCTGATATACAGCTGCTACCCCCTTCGTATGTGCAGGTCCTAAATGAGCTTTTTTCTCTGTTCCCTCACCAAAATGCAGATACTTTTGGGGAGTTACCAGTACAGTAACCATACCAGGAAGTACTTAATTTATTAAGCTACTGCTTTTCTTAATCTCAGTGGAGATATTTACTGATAAACAGCTACCTACCAGCATGTTCATGTCATTCCTAAATGAGCTTTTATCTCTCTCCCCTCACCACAAATCAGATTCTTCTGAGGAGTTCCCAGTACATTATCCTTTCCCCTGTGTAATTACCTTTAAAAGCTCCAGCTGTTTTTATTCTCAGAAGGTTTACTCCCTGATATACAGCTGCCTAACCCCTTCGTAAGTGCAGGTCCTAAATGAGCTTTTTTCTCTATTCCCTCAACACAATCCAGATTCTTTTGGGGAGTTACCAGTACAGTAACCATACCAGGAAGTACTTAATTTATTAAGCTACTGCTTTTCTTAATCTCAGAGGAGATATTTACTGATAAACAGCTACCTACGCAGCATGTTCATGGCGTTCCTAAATGAGCTTTTATCTCTCTCCCCTCACCACAAATCAGATTCTTCTGAGGAGTTCCCAGTACTTTATAATTTCCCCTGTGTAATTACCTTAAAATCTCCAGCTGTTTTTATTATCAGAAGGTTTACTCCCTGATATAGAGCTGCCTACCCCCTTCGTCAGTGCCGGTCATAAATGAGCTTTTTTCTCTGTTCCCTCACCACAATCCAGATTCTTTTGGGGAGTTACCAGTAAAGTAACCATACCAGGAAGTACTTAATTTATTAAGCTACTGCTTTTCTTAATCTCAGTGGATATATTTACTGATAAACAGCTACCTACGCGGCATGTTCATGTCGTAACTAAATGAGCTTTTATCTCTCTCCCCTCACCACAAATCAGATTCTTCTGAGGAGTTCCAGTACATTATCCTTTCCCTGTGTAATTACCTTAACAAGCTCCAGCTGTTTTTATTCTCAGAAGGTTTACTCCCTGATATACAGCTGCCTACCCCCTTGGTAAGTGCAGGTCCTAAATGAGCTTTTTTATCTGTTCCCTCACCACAATCCAGATTCTTTTGGGGAGTTACCAGTACAGTAACCATACCAGGAAGTACTTAATTTATTAAGCTACTGCTGTTCTCATTCTCAGTGGAGATATTTACTGATAAACAGCTACCTACGCAGCATGTTCATGTCGTTCCTAAATGAGCTTTTATCTCTCTCTCCTCACCACAAATCAGATTCTTCTGAGGAGTTCCCAGTACTTTGTCCTTTCCCCTGTGTCATTACCTTAACAAGCTCCAGCTGTTTTTATTCTCAGAAGGTATACTCCCTGATATACACCTGCCTACCCCCTTCGTAAGTGCAGGTCCTAAATGAGCTTTTTTCTCTGTTCCCTCACCACAATCCAGATTCTTTTGGGGAGTTACCAGTACAATAACCATACCAGGAAGTACTTAATTTATTAAGCTACTGCTTTTCTTAATCTCAGTGGAGATATTTACTGATAAACAGCTACCTACGCAGCATGTTCATGTCGTTCCTAAATGAGCTTTTATCTCTCTCCCCTCATCACAAATCAGATTCTTCTGAGGAGTTCCCAGTACATTATCCTTTCCCCTGTGTAATTACCTTAACAGCTCCAGCTGTTTTTATTCTCAGAAGGTTTACTCCCTGATATACAGCTGCCTACCCCCTTCGTAAGTGCAGGTCCTAAATGAGCTTTTTTCTCTGTTCCCTCACCACAATCCAGATTCTTTTGGGGAGTTACCAGTTCAGTAACCATACCTGGAAGTACTTAATTTATTAAGCTACTGCTTTTCTTCATCTCAGTGGAGATATTTACTGATAAACAGCTACCTACACAGCATGTTCATGTCGTTCCTAAATGAGCTTTTATCTCTCTCCCCTCACCACAAATCAGATTCTTCTGAGGAGTTCCCAGTACTTTATCCTTTCCCCTGTGTAATTACCTTAACAAGCTCCAGCTGTTTTTATCCTCAGAAGGTTTACTCCCTGATATACAGCTGCCTACCCCCTTCGTAAGTGCAGGTCCTAAATGAGCTTTTTTCTCTGTTCCCTCACCACAATCCAGATTCTTTTGGGGAGTTACCAGTTCAGTAACCATACCAGGAAGTACTTAATTTATTAAGCTACTGCTTTTCTTAATCTCAGTGGAGATATTTACTGATAAACAGCTACCTACGCAGCATGTTCATGTCGTTCCTCAATGAGCTTTTATCTCTCTCCCCTCACCACAATTCAGATTCTTCTGAGGAGTTCCCAGTATATTATCCTTTCCCCTGTGTAATTACTTTAACAAGCTCCAGCTGTTTTTATTCTCAGAAGGTTACTCCCTGATATACAGCTGCCTACCCCCTTCGTAAGTGCAGGTCCTAAATGAGCTTTTTTCTCTGTTCCCTCATCACAATCCAGATTCTTTTGGGGAGTTACCAGTAGAGTAACCATACCAGGAAGTACTTAATTTATTAAGCTACCGCTTTTCTTAATCTCAGTGGAGATATTTACTGATAAACAGCTACCTACGCAGCATGTTCATGTCGTTCTTAATGAGCTTTTATCTCTCCTCCCTCACCACAAATCAGATTCTTCTGAGGAGTTCCCAGTACATTATCCTTTCCCCTGTGTAATTACCTTAACAAGCTCCAGCTGTTTTTATTCTCAGAAGGTTTACTCCCTGATATACAGCTGCCTACCCCCTTCGTAAGTGCAGGTCCTAAATGAGCTTTTTTCTCTGTTCCCTCACCAAAATGCAGATTCTTTTGGGGAGTTACCAGTACAGTAACCATACCAGGAAGTACTTAATTTATTAAGCTACTGCTTTTCTTAATCTCAGTGGAGATATTTCCTGATAAACAGCTACCTACGCAGCATGTTCATGTCGTTCTTAAATGAGCTTTTATCTCTCTCCCCTCACCACAAAATCAGATTCTTCTGAGGAGTTCCCAGTAATTTATAATTTCCCCTGTGTAATTACCTTAACAAGCTCCAGCTGTTTTTATTATCAGAAGGTTTACTCCCTGATATACAGCTGCCTACCCCCTTAGTCAGTGCGAGGTCCTAAATGAGCTTTTTTCTCTGTTCCCTCACCACAATCCAGATTCTTTTGTGGAGTTACCAGTACAGTAACCATACCAGGAAGTACTTAATTTATTAAGCTACTGCTTTTCTTAATCTCAGTGAGATATTTACTGATAAACAGCTACTACGCAGCATGTTCATGTCGTTCATAAATGAGCTTTTATCTCTCTCCCCTCACCACAAATCAGATTCTTCTGAGGAGTTCCCAGTACATTATCCTTTACCCTGTGTAATTACCTTAACAAGCTCCAGCTGTTTTATTCTCAGAAGGTTTACTCCCTGATATACAGCTGCCTACCCCCTTCGTAAGTGCAGGTCCTAAATGAGCTTTTTTCTCTGTTCCGTCACCACAATCCAGATTCTTCGGGGAGTTACCAGTACAGTAACCATACCAGGAAGTACTTAATTTATTAAGCTACTGCTTTTTCTTAATCTCAGTGGAGATATTTACTCATAAACAGCTACCTACGCAGCATGTTCATGTCGTTCCTAAATGAGCTTTTATCTCTGTCCCCTCACCAAAAATCAGATTCTTCTGAGGAGTTCCCAGTACATTATCCTTTCCCCTGTGTAATTACCTAACAAGCTCCAGCTGTTTTTTTCTCAGAAGGTTTACTCCCTGATATACAGCTGCCTACCCCCTTCGTAAGTGCAGGTCCTAAATGAGCTTTTTTTCTCTGTTCCCTCACCACAATCCAGATGCTTTTGGGGAGTTACCAGTACAGTAACCATACCAGGAAGTACTGAATTTATTAAGCTACTGCTTTTCTTAATCTCAGTGGAGATATTTACTGATAAACAGCTACCTACGCAGCATGTTCATGTCGTTCCTAAATGAGCTTTTATCACCTCTCCCATCACCACGAATCAGTTTCTTCTGAGGAGTTCCCAGTACATTATCCTTTCCCCTGTGTAATTACCTTAACAAGCTCCAGCTGTTTTTATTCTCAGAAGGTTTACTCCCTGATATACAGCTGCCTAGCCCCTTCGTAAGTGCAGGTCCTAAATGAGCTTTTT
>NW_025956007.1:0-30354 GCF_023159225.1 Perognathus longimembris pacificus | reverse complement strand
TATTCATGTCGTTCCTAAATGAGCTTTTATCTCTCTCCCCTCATCACAAATCAGATTTTTCTGAGGAGTTCCCAGTACATTATCCTTTCCCCTGTGTAATTACCTTAACAAGCTCCAGCTGTTTTTATTCACAGAAGGTTTACTCCCTGATATACAGCTGCCTAACCCCTTCGTAAATTCAGGTCCTAAATGAGCTTTTTTCTCTGTTCCCTCACCACAATCTAGATTCTTTTGGGGAGTTACCAGTACAGTAACCATGCCAGGAAGTACTTAATTTATTAATCTACTGATTTTCTTAATCTCAGAGGAGATATTGACTGACAAACAGCTACCTACGCAGCATGTTTATGTCGTTCATAAATGAGCTTTTATCTCTCTCCCCTCACCACAAATCAGATTCTTCTGAATTGTTCCCAGTACATTATCCTTTCCCCTGTGTAATTACCTTAACAAGCTCCAGCTGTTTTTATTCTCAGAAGGTTTACTCCCTGATATACAGCTGCCTACCCCCCTTCGTAAGTGCAGGTCCTAAATGAGCTTTTTTCTCTGTTCCCTCACCACAATCCAGATACTTTTGGGGAGTTACCAGTACAGTAACCATACCAGGAAGTAATTAATTTATTAAGCTACTGCTTTTCTTAATCTCAGTGGAGATATTTACTGATAAACAGCTACCTACGCAGCATGTTCATGTCGTTCTTAAATGAGCTTTTATCTCTCTCCCCTCACCACAAATCAGATTCTTCTGAGGAGTTCCCAGCACATTATCCTTTCCCCTGTGTAATTACCTTAACAAGCTCCAGCTGTTTTTATACTCAGAAGGTTTACTCTCTGATATACAGCTGCCTATCCCCTTCGTAAGTGCAGGTCCTAAATTAGTTTTTTCTCTGTTCCCTCACCACATTCCAGATTCATTTGGGGAGTTACCAGTACAGTAACCATACCAGGAAGAACTTAATTAATTAAGCTACAGCTTTTCTTAATCTCAGTGGAGATATTTACTGATAAACAGCTACCTACGCAGCATGTTCATGTCGTTCCTAAATGAGCATTTATCTCTCTCCCCTCACCACAAATCAGATTCTTCTGAAGAGTTCCCAGTACTTTATCATTTCCCCTGTGTAATTACCTTAACAAGCTCCAGCTGTTTTTATTGTCAGAAGGTTTACTCCCTGATATACAGCTGCGTACCCCCTTCGTCAGTGCAGGTCCTAAATGAGCTTATTTCTCTGTTCCCTCACCACAATCCAGATTCTTTTATGGAGTTACCAGTACAGTAACCATACCAGGAAGTACTTAATTTATTAAGCTACTGCTTTTCTTAATCTCAGTGGAGATATTTACTGATAAACAGCTACCTACGCAGCATGTTCATGTCGTTCCTATATGAGCTTTTATCTCTCTCCCCTGACCACAAATCAGATTCTTCTGAGGAGTTTCCAGTACATTATCCTTTCCCCTGTGTAATTACCTTAACAAGCTCCAGCTGTTTTTATTCTCAGAAGGTTTACTCCCTGATATACAGCTGCCTACCCCCTTCAAAAGTGCAGGTCCTAAATGAGATTTTTTCTCTGTTCCCTCACCACAATCCAGATTCTTTTGGGGAGTTACCAATACAGTAACCATTCCAGGAAGTACTTAATTTATTAAGCTACTGCTTTTCTTAATGTCAGTGGAGATATTTACTGATAAACAGCTACGTTCGCAGCATGTTCATGTCGTTCCTAAATGAGCTTTTATCTCTCTCCCCTCACCACAAATCAGATTCTTCTGAATTGTTCCCAGTACATTATCCTTTCCCCTGTGTAATTACCTTAACAAGCTCCAGCTGTTTTTATTCTCAGAAGGTTTACTCCCTGATATACAGCTGCCTACCCCCTTCGTAAGTGCAGGTCCTAAATGAGCTTTTTTCTCTGTTCCCTCACCACAATCCAGATACTTTTGGGGAGTTACCAGTACAGTAACCATACCAGGAAGTAATTAATTTATTAAGCTACTGCTTTTCTTAATCTCAGTGGAGATATTTACTGATAAACAGCTACCTACGCAGCATGTTCATGTCGTTCTTAAATGAGCTTTTATCTCTCTCCCCTCACCACAAATCAGATTCTTCTGAGGAGTTCCCAGCACATTATCCTTTCCCCTGTGTAATTACCTTAACAAGCTCCAGCTGTTTTTATACTCAGAAGGTTTACTCTCTGATATACAGCTGCCTATCCCCTTCGTAAGTGCAGGTCCTAAATTAGTTTTTTCTCTGTTCCCTCACCACATTCCAGATTCATTTGGGGAGTTACCAGTACAGTAACCATACCAGGAAGAACTTAATTAATTAAGCTACAGCTTTTCTTAATCTCAGTGGAGATATTTACTGATAAACAGCTACCTACGCAGCATGTTCATGTCGTTCCTAAATGAGCATTTATCTCTCTCCCCTCACCACAAATCAGATTCTTCTGAAGAGTTCCCAGTACTTTATCATTTCCCCTGTGTAATTACCTTAACAAGCTCCAGCTGTTTTTATTGTCAGAAGGTTTACTCCCTGATATACAGCTGCGTACCCCCTTCGTCAGTGCAGGTCCTAAATGAGCTTATTTCTCTGTTCCCTCACCACAATCCAGATTCTTTTATGGAGTTACCAGTACAGTAACCATACCAGGAAGTACTTAATTTATTAAGCTACTGCTTTTCTTAATCTCAGTGGAGATATTTACTGATAAACAGCTACCTACGCAGCATGTTCATGTCGTTCCTATATGAGCTTTTATCTCTCTCCCCTGACCACAAATCAGATTCTTCTGAGGAGTTTCCAGTACATTATCCTTTCCCCTGTGTAATTACCTTAACAAGCTCCAGCTGTTTTTATTCTCAGAAGGTTTACTCCCTGATATACAGCTGCCTACCCCCTTCAAAAGTGCAGGTCCTAAATGAGATTTTTTCTCTGTTCCCTCACCACAATCCAGATTCTTTTGGGGAGTTACCAATACAGTAACCATTCCAGGAAGTACTTAATTTATTAAGCTACTGCTTTTCTTAATGTCAGTGGAGATATTTACTGATAAACAGCTACGTTCGCAGCATGTTCATGTCGTTCCTAAATGAGCTTTTATCTCTCTCCCCTCACCACAAATCAGATTCTTCTGAATTGTTCCCAGTACATTATCCTTTCCCCTGTGTAATTACCTTAACAAGCTCCAGCTGTTTTTATTCTCAGAAGGTTTACTCCCTGATATACAGCTGCCTACCCCCTTCGTAAGTGCAGGTCCTAAATGAGCTTTTTTCTCTGTTCCCTCACCACAATCCAGATACTTTTGGGGAGTTACCAGTACAGTAACCATACCAGGAAGTAATTAATTTATAAGCTACTGCTTTTCTTAATCTCAGTGGAGATATTTACTGATAAACAGCTACCTACGCAGCATGTTCATGTCGTTCCTAAATGAGCTTTTATCTCTCTCCCCTCACCACAAATCAGATTCTTCTGAGGAGTTCCCAGTACATTATCCTTTCCCCTGTGTAATTACCTTAACAAGCTCCAGCTGTTTTTTTTCTCAGAAGGTTTACTCCGTGATATACAGCTACCTACCGCCTTCGTAAGTGCAGTCCTAAATGAGCTTTTTCTTTGTTCCCTCACCACAATCCAGATTCTTTTGGGGAGTTACCAGTATAGTAACTATACCAGGAAGTACTTAATTTATTAAGCTACTGCTTTTCTTAATCTCAGTGGAGATATTTACTGATAAACAGCTACCTACGCAGCATGTTCATGTCGTTCCTAAATGAGCATTTATCTCTCTCCCCTCACCACAAATCAGATTCTTCTGAAGAGTTCCCAGTACTTTATCATTTCCCCTGTGTAATTACCTTAACAAGCTCCAGCTGTTTTTATTCTCAGAAGGTTTACTCCCTGATATACAGCTGCGTACCCCCTTCGTCAGTGCAGGTCCTAAATGAGCTTATTTCTCTGTTCCCTCACCACAATCCAGATTCTTTTGGGGAGTTACCAGTACAGTAACCATACCATGAAGTCCTTAATTTATTAAGCTACTGCTTTTCTTAAACTCAGAGGAGATATTTACTGATAATCAGCTACCTACGCAGCATGTTCATGTCGTTCCTAAATGAGCTTTTATCTCTCTCCCCTCACCACAAATCAGATTCTTCTGAGGAGTTCCCAGTACATTAGCCTTTCCCCTGTGTAATTACCTTAACATGCTCCAGCTGTTTTTATTCTCAGAATGTTTACTCCCTGATATACAGCTGCCTACCCCCTTCGTAAGTGCAGGTCCTAAATGAGCTTTTTTCTCTGTTCCCTCACCACAATCCAGATTCTTTTGGGGAGTTACCAGTACAGGTACCATACCAGGAAGTACATAATTTATTAAGCTACTGCTTGTCTTAATCTAAGTGTAGATATTTACTGATAAACAGCTACCTACGCAGCATGTTCATGTCGTTCCTAAATGAGCTCTTATCTCTCTCCCCTCACCACAAATCAGATTCTTCTGAGGAGTTCCCAGTACATTATCCTTTCCCCTGTGTAATTACCTTAACAAGCTCCAGCTGTTTTTATTCTCAGAAGGTTTACTCCCTGATATACAGCTGCCTACCCCCTTCGTCAGTGCAGGTCCTAAATGAGCTTATTTCTCTGCTCTCTCACCACAATCCAGATTCTTTGGGGAGTTATCAGTACAGTAACCATACCAGGAAGTACTTAATTTATTAAGCTACTGCTTTTCTTAATCTCAGTGGAGATATTTACTGATAAACAGCTACCTACCCAGCATGTTCATGTCGTTCCTAATGAGCTTTTATCTCTCTCCCCTCACCACAAATCAGATATTTCTGAGGAGTTCCCAGTACATTATACTTTCCCCTGTGTAATTACCTTAACAAGCTCCAGCTGTTTTTATTGTCAGAAGGTTTACTCCCTGATATACAGCTTCCTACCCCCTTCGTAAGTGCAGGTCCTAAATGAGCTTTTTTCTCTGTTCCCTCACCACAATCCAGATTCTTTTAGGGAGTTACCAGTACAGTAACCATACCAGGAAGTACTTAATTTATTAAGCTACTGCTTTTCTTAATCTGAGTGGAGATATTTACTGATAATCAGCTACCTACGCAGCATGTTCATGTCGTTCCTAAATGAGCTTTTATCTCTCTCCCCTCACCACAAATCAGATTCTTCTGAGGAGTTCCCAGTACATTATTCTTTCCCCTGTGTAATTACCTTAACAAGCTCCAGCTGTTTTTTATTCTCAGAAGGTTTACTCCCTGATATACAGCTGCCTACCGCCTTCGTGAAGTGCAGGTCCTAAATGAGCTTTTTTCTCTGTTCCCTCACCACAATCCAGATTCTTTTGGGGAGTTACCAGTACAGTAACCATACCAGGAAGTACTTAATTTATTAAGCTACTGCTTTTCTTAATCTCAGTGGAGATATTTACGGATAAACAGCTACCTACGCAGCATGTTCACGTCGTTCCTAAATGAGCTTTTATCTCTCTCCCCTCACCACAAATCAGATTTTTCTGAGGAGTTCCCAGTACATAATCCTTTCCCCTGTGTACTTACCTTAACAAGATCCAGCCGTTTTTATTCTCAGAAGGTTTACTCCCTGATATACAGCTGCCTACCCCCTTCGTAAGTGCAGGTCTTAAATGAGCTTTTTCTCTGTTCCCTCACCACAATCCAGATTCTTTTAGGGAGTTACCAGTACAGTAACCATCCCAGGAAGTACTTATTTTATTAAGCTACTGCTTTTCTTAATCTCAGTGGAGATATTTACTGATAAACAGCTACCTACGCAGCATGTTCATGTCGTTTCTAAATGAGCTTTTATCTCTCTCCCCTCACCACAAATCAGATTCTTCTGAGGAGTTCCCAGTACTTTATCGTTTCCCCTGTGTAATTACCTTAACAAGCTCCAGCTGTTTTTAATCTCAGAAGATTTACTCCCTGATATACAGCTGCCTACCCCCTTCGTAAGTGCAGGTCCTAAATGACCTTTGTTCTCTGTTCCCTCACCACAATCAGATTCTTTTGGGGAGTTACAAGTACAGTAACCATACCAGGAAGTACTTAATTTATTAAGCTACTGCTTTTCTTAATCTCAGTGGAGATATTTACTGATAAACAGCTACGTACGCAGCATTTTCATGTCGTTCCTAAATGAGATTTTATCTCTCTCCCCTCACCACAAATCAGATTCTTCTGAGGAGTTCCCAGTACATTATCCTTTCCCCTGTGTACTTACCTTAACAAGCTCCAGCTGTTTTTATTCTCAGAAGGTTTAATCCCTGATAGACAGCTGCCTACCCCCTTCATAAGTGCAGGTCTTAAATGAGCTTTTTTCTCTGTTCCCTCACCACAATCCAGATTCTTTTGGGGAGTTACCAGTACAGTAACCATACCAGGAAGTGCTTAATTTATTAAGCTACTGCTTTTCTTAATCTCAGTGGAGATAATTACTGATAAACAGATACCTACTCAGCATGTTCATGTCGTTCCTAAATGAGCTTTTATCTCTCTCCCCTCACCACAAATCAGATAGTTCTGAGGAGTTCCTAGTACATTATCCTGTCCCCTGTGTAATTACCTTAACAAGCTCCAGCTGTTTTTATTCTCAGAAGGTTTACACCCTAATATACAGCTGCCTACCACATTCTTAAGTGCAGGTCCTAAATGAGCTTTTTTCTCAGTTCCCTCACCACAATCCAGATTATTTTGGGGAGTTACCAGTACAGTATACATACCAGGAAGTACTTAATTTATTAAGCTACTGCTTTTCTTAATCTGAGTGGAGATATTTGCTGATAAACAGCTACGTATGTGGCATGTTCATGTCGTTCCTAAATGAGCTTTTATCTCTCTCCCCTCACGACGAATCAGATTCTTCTGAGGAGTTCCCAGTACATTATCCTTTCCCCTGTGTAATTACCTTAACAAGGTCCAGCTGTTTTTATTCTCAGAAGGTTTACTCCCTGATATACAGCTGCCTACCACCTTCGTAAGTGCAGGTCCTAAATGAGCCTTTTTCTCTGTTCCCTCACAAAAATCCAGATTCTTTTGGGGAGTTACCAGTACAGTAACCATACCAGGAAGTACTTAATTTATTAAGCTACTGATTTTCTTAATCTCAGTGGAGATATTTACTGATAAACAGCTACCTACGAAGCATATTCATGTCGTTCCTAAATGAGCTTTTATCTCTCTCCACTCATCACAAATCAGATTTTTCTGAGGAGTTCCCAGTACATTATCCTTTCCCCTGTGTAATTACCTTAACAAGCTCCAGCTGTTTTTATTCACAGAAGGTTTACTCCCTGATATACAGCTGCCTAACCCCTTCGTAAATTCAGGTCCTAAATGAGATTTTTTCTCTGTTCCCTCACCACAATCTAGATTCTTTTGGGAGTTACCAGTACAGTAACCATGCCAGGAAGTACTTAATTTATTAATCTACTGATTTTCTTAATCTCAGAGGAGATATTGACTGACAAACAGCTACCTACGCAGCATGTTTATGTCGTTCATAAATGAGCTTTTATCTCTCTCCCCTCACCACAAATCAGATTCTTCTGAGGAGTTCCCAGTACTTTATCCTTTCCCCTGTGTAATTACCTTAACAAGCTCCAGCTGTTTTTATTCTCAGAAGGTTTACTCCCTGATATACAGCTGCCTACCCCCTTCGTAAGTGCAGGTCCTAAATGAGCTTTTTTCTCTGTTCCTTCACCACAATCCAGATTCTTTTGGGGAGTTACCAGTACAGTATCCATACCAGGAAGTACTTAATTTATTAAGCTACTGCTTTTCTTAATCTGAGTGGAGATATTTGCTGATAAACAGCCACTTATGTAGCATGTTCATGTCGTTCCTAAATGAGCTTTTATCTCTCTCCCCTCAACAGAAATCAGATTCTTCTGAGGAGTTCCCAGTACATTATCCTTTCCCCTGTGTAATTACCTTAAGAAGCTCCAGCTGTTTTTATTCTCAGAAGGTTTACTTCCTGATATACAGCTGCCTACCCCTTCGTAAGTGCAAGTCTTAAATGAGCTTTTTTCTCTGTTCCCTCACCACAATCCAGATTCTTTTGGGGAGTTACCAGTACAGTAACCATACCAGGAAGTACTTAATTTATTAAGCTACTGCTTTTCTTAATCTCAGTGGAGATATTTACTGATAAACAGCTACCTACGCAGCATGTTCATGTCGTTCTTAAATGAGCTTTTATCTCTCTCCCCTCACCACAAATCAGATTCTTCTGAGGAGTTCCCAGCACATTATCCTTTCCCCTGTGTAATGACCTTAACAAGCTCCAGCTGTTTTTATTCTCAGAAGGTTTACTCTCTGATATACAGCTGCCTATCCCCTTCGTAAGTGCAGGTCCTAAATTAGTTTTTTCTCTGTTCCCTCACCACATTCCAGATTCATTGGGGAGTTACCAGTACAGTAACCATACCAGGAAGAACTTAATTAATTAAGCTACTGCTTTTCTTAATCTCAGTGGTGATATTTACTGATAAACAGCTACCTACGCAGCATGTTCATGTCGTTCCTAAATGAGCATTTATCTCTCTCCCCTCACCACAAATCAGATTCTTCTGAAGAGTTCCCAGTACTTTATCATTTCCCCTGTGTAATTACCTTAACAAGCTCCAGCTGTTTTTATTGTCAGAAGGTTTACTCCCTGATATACAGCTGCGTACCCCCTTCGTCAGTGCAGGTCCTAAATGAGCTTATTTCTCTGTTCCCTCACCACAATCCAGATTCTTTTATGGAGTTACCAGTACAGTAACCATACCAGGAAGTACTTAATTTATTAAGCTACTGCTTTTCTTAATCTCAGTGGAGATATTTACTGATAAACAGCTACCTACGCAGCATGTTCATGTCGTTCCTAAATGAGCTTTTATCTCTCTCCCCTCAACACAAATCAGATTCTTCTGAGGAGTTTCCAGTACATTATCCTTTCCCCTGTGTAATTACCTTAACAAGCTCCAGCTGTTTTTATTCTCAGAAGTTTTGCTCCCTGATATACAGCTGCCTACACCCTTCGAAAGTGCAGGTCCTAAATGAGATTTTTTCTCTGTTCCCTCACCACAATCCAGATTCTTTTGGGGAGTTACCAATACAGTAACCATTCCAGGAAGTACTTAATTTATTAAGCTACTGCTTTTCTTAATGTCAGTGTAGATATTTACTGATAAACAGCTACGTACGCAGCATGTTCATGTCGTTCCTAAATGAGCTTTTATCTCTCTCCCCTCACCACAAATCAGATTCTTCTGAATTGTTCCCAGTACATTATCCTTTCCCCTGTGTAATTACCTTAACAAGCAACAGCTGTTTTTATTCTCAGAAGGTTTACTCCCTGATATACAGCTGCCTACCCCCTTCGTAAGTGCAGGTCCTAAATGAGCTTTTTTCTCTGTTCCCTCACCACAATCCAGATACTTTTGGGGAGTTACCAGTACAGTAACCATACCAGGAAGTAATTAATTTATTAAGCTACTGCTTTTCTTAATCTCAGTGGAGATATTTACTGATAAACAGCTATCTACGCAGCATGTTCATGTCGTTCCTAAATGAGCTTTTATCTCTCTCCCCTCACCAAAAATCAGATTCTTCTGAGGAGTTCCCAGTACATTATCCTTTCCCCTGTGTAATTACCTTAACAAGCTCCAGCTGTTTTTTTTCTCAGAAGGTTTACTCCCTGATATACAGCTACCTACCGCCTTCGTAAGTGCAGTCCAAAATGAGCTTTTTCTTTGTTCCCTCACCACAATCCAGATTCTTTTGGGGAGTTACCAGTATAGTAACTATACCAGGAAGAACTTAATTTATTAAGCTACTGCTTTTCTTAATCTCAGTGGAGATATTTACTGATAAACAGCTACCTACGCAGCATGTTCATGTCGTTCCTAAATGAGCTTTTATCTCTCTTCCCTCACCACAAATAAGATTCTTCTGAGGAGTTCCCAGTACATTATCCTTTTCTCTGAGTAATTACCTTAACAAGTTACAGCTGTTTTTATTCTCAGAAGGTTTACTCCCTGATATACTGCTGCGTACCCCATTCGTAAGTGCAGGTCCTAAATGAGCTTTTTTCTCTGTTCCCTCACCACAATCCAGATTATTTTGGGGAGTTACCAGTAGAGTAACCATACCAGGAAGTACTTAATTTATTAAGTTACTGCTTTTCTTAATCTCAGTGGAGATATTTACTGATAAACAGCTACCTACGCAGCATGTTCATGTCGTTGCTAAATGAGCTTTTATCTCTCTCCCCTCACCACAAATCAGATTCTTCTGAGGAGTTCCCAGTACATTATCCTTTCCCCTGTATAATTACCTTAACAAGCTCCAACTGTTTTTATTCTCAGAAGGTTTACTCCCTGATATACAGCTGCCTACCCCCTTCGTAAGTGCAGGTCCTAAATGAGCTTTTTTTTCTTTTCCCTCACCACAATCCAGATTCTTTTGGGGAGTTACCAGAACAGTAAACATACCAGGAAGTACTTAATTTATTAAGCTACTCCTTTTCTTTTTTTTTCTTTTTTTTTTTTTTTGGCCAGTCCTGGAACTTGGACTCAAGGCCTGAGCACTGTCCCTGGCTTCTTTTTGCTCAAGGCTAGCACTCTGCCACTTGAGCCGCAGCGCCACTTCTGGCCATTTTCTGTATATGTGGTGCTGGGGAATCGAACCCAGGGCCTCATGTATACGAGGCAGGCACTCTTGCCACTAGGCCATATCCCCAGCCAAGCTACTGCTTTTCTTAATCTCAGTGGAGATATTTACTGATAAACAGCTACCTACGCAGCATGTTCATGTCGTTCCTAAATGAGCTTTTATCTCTCTCCCCTCACCACAAAACAGATTCTTCTGAGGAGTTCCCAGTACATTATCCTTTCCCCTGTGTAATTACCTTAACAAGCTCCAGCTGTTTTTATTCTCAGAAGGTTTACTCCCTGATATACAGCTGCCTAGCCCCTTCGTAAGTACCGGTCCTCAATGAGCTTTTTTCTCTGTTCCCTCACCACAATCCAGATTCTTTTGGGGAGTTACCAGTACAGTATCCATAGCAGGAAGTACTTAATTTATTAAGATACTGCTTTTCTTAATCTCAGTGGAGATATTTACTGATAAACAGCTACCTACGCTGCATGTTCATGTCGTTCCTAAATGAGCTTTGATATCTCTCCCCTCACCACAAATCAGATTCTTCTGATGAGTTCCCAGTACATTATCCTTTCCCCTGTGTAATTACCTTAACAAGCTCCAGCTGTTTTTATTCTCACAAGGTTTACTCCCTGACATACTGCTGCCTACCCCTTGGTAAGTTCAGGTCCTAAATGAGCTTTTTTCTCTGTTCCCTCACCACAATCCAGATTCTTTTGTGGAGTTACCACTACAGTAACCATACTAGGAAGTACTTAATTTATTAAGCTACTGCTTATCTTAATCTCAGTGGAGATATTTACTGATAAACAGCTACCTACGCAGTATGTTCATGTCGTTCCTAAATGAGCTTTATCTCTCTCCCCTCACCACAAATCAGATTCTTCTGAGGAGCTCCCAGTACATTATCCTTTCCTTTTGTAATTACCTTAACAAGCTCCAGCTGTTTTTATTCTCAGAATGTTTACTCCCTGAAACACTGCTGCATACCCCCTTCGTAAGTGCAGGTCCTAAATGAGCTTTTTTCTCTGTTCCCTCACCACAATCCAGATTCGTTTGCGGAGTTACCAGTACAGTAACCATTCCAGGAAGTACTTAATTTATTAAGCTACTGCTTTTCTTAATCTCAGTGGAGATATTTACTGATAAACAGCTACCTACGCAGCATGTTCATGTCGTTCCTAAATGAGCTTTTATCTCTCCCCTCAAAACGAATCAGATTCTTCTGAGGAGTTCCCAGTACATTATCCTTTCCCCTGTGTAATTACCATAACAAGATCCAGCTGTTTTTATTCTCAGAAGTTTTACTCCCTGATATACATCTGCCTACCCCCTTCGTAAGTGCAGGTCCTACATGAGCTTTTTTCTCTGTTCCCTCACCACAATCCAGATTCTTTTGGGGAGTTACCAGTACAGTAACCATACCAGGAAGTACTTAATTTATTAAGCTACTGCTTTTCTTAATCTCAGTGGAGATATTTACTGATAAACAGCTACATATGCACCATGTTCATGTCGTTCCTAAATGAGCTTTTATCTCTCTCCCCTCACCACAAATCAGATTCTTCTGAGGAGTTTCCAGTACATTATCCTTTCCCCTGTGTAATTACCTTAACAAGCTCCAGCTGTTTTTATTCTCAGAAGGTTTCCTCCCTGATATGCAGCTGCCTACCCCTTTGTAAGTGCAGGTCCTAAATGAGCTTTTTTCTCTATTCCCCCACCACAATCCAGATTCTTTTGGGGTGTTACCAGTACAGTAACCATACCAGGAAGTACTTAATTTATTAAGCTACTGCTTTTCTTAATCTCAGTGGAGATATTTACTGAAAAACAGCTACATACGCAGCATGTTCATGTCGTTCCTAAATGAGCTTTTATCTCTCTCCCCTCACCACAAATCAGATTCTTCTGAGGAGTTCCCGGTACATTATCCTTTCCCTGTGTAATTACCTTAACAAGCTCCAGCTGTTTTTACTCTCAGAAGGTTTACTCCCTGATATACAGCTGCCTAACCCCTTCGTAAGTGCAGGTCCTAAATGAGCCTTTTTCTCTGTTCCCTCACCACAATCCAGATTCTTTTGGGGAGTTACCAGTACAGTAACCATACCAGGTAGTACTTAATTTATTAGGCTACTGCTTTTCTTAATCTCAGTGGAGATATTTACTGATAAACAGCTATCTATGCAGCATGTTCATGTCGTTCTAAATGAGCTTTTATCTCTCTCCCCTCACCACAAATCAGATACTTCTGAGGAATTCCCAGTACATTATCCTTTCCCCTTTGTAATTACCTTAACAAGCTCCAGCTGTTTTTATTCTCAGAAGTTTAACTCCCTGTTATACAGCTGCCTACCCCCTTCGTAAGTGCAGGTCCTAAATGAGCTTTTTTCTCTGTTCCCTCACCAAAATCCAGATTCTTTTGGGGAGTTACCAGTACAGTAACCATACCAGGAAGTACTTAATTTATTAAGCTACTGCTTTTCTTAATTTCAGTGGAGATATTTACTGATAAACAGCTACCTACGCAGCATGATCATGTCGTTCCTAAATGAGCTTTTATCTCTCTCCCCTCACCACAAATCAGATTCTTCTGAGGAGTTCCAGTACATTATCCTTTCCCCTGTGTAATTACCTTAACAAGCTCCAGCTGTTTTTATTCTCAGAAGGTTTACTCCCTGATATACAGCTACCTACCGCCTTCGTAAGTGCAGGTCCTAAATGAGCTTTTTTCTTTGTTCCCTCACCACAATCCAGATTCTTTTGGGGAGTTACCAGTACAGTAACTATACCAGGAAGTACTTAATTTATTAAGCTACTGCTTTTCTTAATCTCAGTGGAGATATTTACTGATAAACAGCTACCTACGCAGCATGTTCATGTCGTTCCTAAATGAGCTTTTATCTCTCTTCCCTCACCACAAATCAGATTCTTCTGAGGAGTTCCAGTACATTATCCTTTTCTCTGTGTAATTACCTTAACAAGCTCCAGCTGTTTTTATTCTCAGAAGGTTTCCTCCCTGATATACTGCTGCGTACCCCGTTCGTAAGTGCAGGTCCTAAATGAGCTTTTTTCTCTGTTCCGTCACCACAATCCAGATTCTTTTGGGGAGTTACCAGTACAGTAACCATACCAGGAAGTACTTAATTTATTAAGTTACTGCTTTTCTTAATCTCAGTGGAGATATTTACTGATAAACAGCTACCTACGCAGCATGTTCATGTCGTTCCTAAATGAGCTTTTATCTCTCTCCCCTCACCACAAATCAGATTCTTCTGAGGAGTTCCCAGTACATTATCCTTTCCCCTGTGTAATTACCTTAACAAGCTCCAACTGTTTTTATTCTCAGAAGGTTTACTCCCTGATATACAGCTGCCTACCCCCTTCGTAAGTGCAGGTCCTAAATGAGCTTTTTTTTCTGTTCCCTCACCACATTCCAGATTCTTTTGGGGAGTTACCAGTACAGTAACCATACCAGGAAGTACTTAATTTATTAAGCTACTCCTTTTCTTTTTTTTTTTTTTTTTTTGGCCAGTCCTGGAACTTGTACTCAAGGCCTGAGCACTGTCCCTGGCTCCTTTTTGCTCAAGGCTAGCACTCTGCCACTTGAGCCGCAGCGCCACTTCTGGCCATTTTCTGTATATGTGGTGCTGATGAATCGAACCCAGGGCCTCATGGATACGAGGCAGGCACTCTTGCCACTAGGCCATATCCCCAGCCAAGCTACTGCTTTTCTTAATCTCAGTGGAGATATTTACTGATAAACAGCTACCTACGCAGCATGTCCATGTCGTTAATAAATGAGCTTTAATCTCTCTCCCTCACCACAAATCAGATTCTTCTGAGGAGTTCCCAGTACATTATCCTTTCCCCTGTGTAATTACCTTAACAAGCTCCAGCTGTTTTTATTCTCAGAAGGTTTACTCCCTGATATACAGCTGCCTACCCCCTTCGTAAGTGCAGGTCCTCAATGAGCTTTTTTCTCTGTTCCCTCACCACAATCCAGATTCTTTTGGGGAGTTACCAGTACAGTAACCATACCAGGAAGTACTTAATTTATTAAGCTACTGCTTTTCTTAATCTCAGTGGAGATATTTACTTATAAACAGCTACCTACGCAGCATGTTCATGTCGTTCCTAAATGGGCTTTTAACTCTCTCCCCTCACCACAAATCAGATTCTTCTGAGGAGTTCCCAGTACATTATCCTTTCCCCTGTGTAATTACCTTAACAAGCTCCAGCTGTTTTTATTCTCAGAAGGTTTACTCCCTGATATACAGCTGCCTACTCCCTTCGTAAGTGCAGGTCCTAAATGAGCTTTTTTCTCTGTTCCCTCACCACAATCCAGATTCTTTTAGGGAGTGAACAGTACAGTAACCATACCAGGAAGTACTTAATTTATTAAGCTACTGCTTTTCTTAATCTCAGTGGAGATATTTACTGATAAACAGCTACCTACGCAGCATGTTCATGTCGTTCCTAAATGAGCTTTTATCTCTCCCCTCAAAACGAATCAGATTCTTCTGAGGAGTTCCCAGTACATTATCCTTTCCCCTGTGTAATTACCATAACAAGATCCAGCTGTTTTTATTCTCAGAAGTTTTACTCCCTGATATACATCTGCCTACCCCCTTCGTAAGTGCAGGTCCTAAATGAGCTTTTTTCTCTGTTCCCTCACCACAATCCAGATTCTTTTGGGGAGTTACCAGTACAGTAACCATACCAGGAAGTACTTAATTTATTAAGCTACTGCTTTTCTTAATCTCAGTGGAGATATTTAATGATAAACAGCTACCTATGCACCATGTTCATGTTGTTCCTAAATGAGCTTTTATCTCTCTCCCCTCACCTCAAATCAGATTCTTCTGAGGAGTTTCCAGTACATTATCCTTTCCCCTGTGTAATTACCTTAACAAGCTCCAGCTGTTTTTATTCTCAGAAGGTTTCCTCCCTGATATGCAGCTGCCTACCCCTTTGTAAGTGCAGGTCCTAAATGAGCTTTTTTCTCTATTCCCCCACCACAATCCAGATTCTTTTGGGGTGTTACCAGTACAGTAACCATACCAGGAAGTACTTAATTTATTAAGCTACTGCTTTTCTTAATCTCAGTGGAGATATTTACTGAAAAACAGCTACATACGCAGCATGTTCATGTCGTTCCTAAATGAGCTTTTATCTCTCTCCCCTCACCACAAATCAGATTCTTCTGAGGAGTTCCCAGTACATTATCCTTTCCCCTGTGTAATTACCTTAACAAGCTCCAGCTGTTTTATTCTCAGAAGGTTTACTCCCTGATATACAGCTGCCTACCCCCTTCGTAAGTGCAGGTCCTAAATGAGCTTTTTTCTCTGTTCCCTCACCACAATCCAGATTCTTTTGGGGAGTTACCAGTACAGTAACCATACCAGGAAGTACTTAATTTATTAGGCTACTGCTTTTCTTAATCTCAGTGGAGATATTTACTGATAAACAGCTACCTATGCAGCATGTTCATGTCGTTCTAAATGAGCTTTATCTCTCTCCCCTCACCACAAATGAGATACTTCTGAGGAATTCCCAGTACATTATCCTTTCCCCTTTGTAATTACCTTAACAAGCTCCAGCTGTTTTTATTCTCAGAAGTTTAACTCCGTGTTATACAGCTGCCTACCCCCTTCGTAAGTGCAGGTCCTAAATGAGCTTTTTTCTCTGTTCCCTCACCAAAATCCAGATTCTTTTGGGGAGTTACCAGTACAGTAACCATACCAGGAAGTACTTAATTTATTAAGCTACTGCTTTTCTTAATTTCAGTGGAGATATTTACTGATAAACAGCTACCTACGCAGCATGATCATGTCGTTCCTAAATGAGCTTTTATCTCTCTCCCCTCACCACAAATCAGATTCTTCTGAGGAGTTCCCAGTACATTATCCTTTCCCCTGTGTAATTACCTTAACAAACTCCAGCTGTTTTTATTCTCAGAAGGTTTACTCCCTGATATACAGCTACCTACCGCCTTCGTAAGTGCAGGTCCTAATGAGCTTTTTTCTTTGTTCCCTCACCACAATCCAGATTCTTTTGGGGAGTTACCAGTATAGTAACTATACCAGGAAGTACTTAATTTATTAAGCTACTGCTTTTCTTATCTCAGTGGAGATATTTACTGATAAACAGCTACCTACGCAGCATGTTCATGTCGTTCCTAAATGAGCTTTTATCTCTCTTCCCTCACCACAAATCAGATTCTTCTGAGGAGTTCCCAGTACATTATCCTTTTCTCTGTGTAATTACCTTAACAAGCTCCAGCTGTTTTTATTCTCAGAAGGTTTCCTCCCTGATATACTGATGCGTACCCCGTTCGTAAGTGCAGGTCCTAAATGAGCTTTTTTCTCTGTTCCGTCACCACAATCCAGATTCTATTCGGGAGTTACCAGTACAGTAACCATACCAAGAAGTACTTAATTTATTAAGCTACTCCTTTTCTTTTTTTTTTTTTTTTGGCCAGTCCTGGAACTTGGACTCAAGGCCTGAGCACTGTCCCTGGCTCCTTTTTGCTCAAGGCAAGCACTCTGCCACTTGAGCCGCAGCGCCACTTCTGGCCATTTTCTGTATATGTGGTGCTGATGAATCGAACCCAGGGCCTCATGTATACGAGGCAGGCACTCTTGCCACTAGGCCATATCCCCAGCCAAGCTACTGCTTTTCTTAATCTCAGTGGAGATATTTACTGATAAACAGCTACCTACGCAGCATGTCCATGTCGTTAATAAATGAGCTTTTATCTCTCTCCCCTCACCACAAATCAGATTCTTCTGAGGAGTTCCCAGTACATTATCCTTTCCCCTGTGTAATTACCTTAACAAGCTCCAGCTGTTTTTATTCTCAGAAGGCTTACTCCCTGATATACAGCTGCCTACCCCCTTCGTAAGTGCAGGTCCTCAATGAGCTTTTTTCTCTGTTCCCTCACCACAATCCAGATTCTTTTGGGGAGTTACCAGTACAGTATCCATAGCAGGAAGTACTTAATTTATTAAGCTACTGCTTTTCTTAATCTCAGTGGAGATATTTACTGATAAACAGCTACCTACGCTGCATGTCCTTGTCGTTCCTAAATGAGCTTTTATCTCTCTCCCCTCACCACAAATCAGATTCTTCTGATGAGTTCCCAGTACATTATCCTTTCCCCTGTGTAATTACCTTAACAAGCTCCAGCTGTTTTTATTCTCAGAAGGTTTACTCCCTGATATACAGCTGCCTACCCCCTTCGTAAGTGCAGGTCCTCAATGAGCTTTTTTCTCTGTTCCCTCACCACAATCCAGATTCTTTTGGGGAGTTACCAGTACAGTATCCATAGCAGGAAGTACTTAATTTATTAAGCTACTGCTTTTCTTAATCTCAGTGGAGATATTTACTGATAAACAGCTACCTACCCAGTATGTTCATGTCGTTCCTAAATGAGCTTTTATCTCTCTCCCCTCACCACAAATCAGATTCTTCTGAGGAGCTCCCAGTACATTATCCTTTCCTTTTGTAATTACCTTAACAAGCTCCAGCTGTTTTTATTCTCAGAAGGTTTACTCCCTGAAATACTGCTGCATACCCCCTTCGTAAGTGCAGGTTCTAAATGAGCTTTTTTCTCTGTTCCCTCACCACAATCCAGATTCGTTTGCGGAGTTACCAGTACAGTAACCATTCCAGGAAGTACTTAATTTATTAAGCTACTGCTTTTCTTAATCTCAGTGGAGATATTTACAGATAAACAGCTACCTACGCAGCATGTTAATGTCGTTCCTAAATGAGCTTTTATCTCTCTCCCCTCACCACAAATCAGATTCTTCTGAGGAGTTCCCAGTACATTATCCTTTCCCCTGTGTAATTACCTTAACAAGCTCCAGCTGTTTTTATTCTCAGAAGGTTTACTCCCTGATATACAGCTGCCTACCCCCTTCGTAAATGCAGGTCCTAAATGAGCTTTTTTCTCTGTTCCCTCACCACAATCCAGATTCTTTTGGGGAGTTACCAGTACAGTAACCATACCAGTAAGTACTTAATTTATTAAGCTACTGCTTTTCTTAATCTCAGTGGAGATATTTACTAATAAACAGCTACCTACGCAGCATGTTCATGTCGTTCCTAAATGAGCTTTTAGCTCTCTCACCTCACCACAAATCAGATTCTTCGCAGGAGTTCCCAGTACATTATCCTTTCCCCTGTGTAATTACCTTAACAAGCTCCAGCTGTTTTTATTCTCAGAAGGTTTACCCCCTGATATACAGCTGCCTAACCCCTTCGTAAGTGCAGGTCCTAAATGAGCTTTTTTCTCTGTTCCCTCACCACAATCCAGATTCTTTTGGGGAGTTACCAGTACAGTAACCATACCAGGAAGTACTTAATTTATTAAGCTACTGCTTTTCTTAATCTCAGTGGAGATATTTACTAATAAACAGCTACCTACGCAGCATGTTAATGTCGTTCCTAAACGAGCTTTTATCTCTCTCCCCTCACCACAAATCAGATTCTTCTGAGGAGTTCCCAGTACATTATCCTTTCCCCTGTGTAATTACCTTAACAAGCTCCAGCTGTTTTTATTCTCAAATGGTTTACTCCCTGATATACAGCTGCCTATCCCCTTCGTAAGTGCAGGTCCTAAATGAGATTTTTTTCTCTGTTCCCTCACCACAATCCAGATTCTTTTGGGGAGTGACCAGTACAGTAACCTTACCAGGAAGTACTTAATTTATTAAGCTACTGCTTTTCTTAATCTCAGTGGAGATATTTACTGAAAAACAGCTACCTACGCAGCATGTTCATGTCGTTCCTAAATGAGCTTTTATCTCTCTCCCCTCACCACAAATCAGATTCTTCTGAGGAGTTCCCAGTACATTATCATTTCCCCTGTGTAATTACCATAACAAGATCCAGCTGTTTTTATTCTCAGAAGTTTTACTCCCTGATATACAGCTGCCTACCCCCTTCGTAAGTGCAGGTCCTAAATGAGCTTTTTTCTCTGTTCCCTCACCACAATCCAGATTCTTTTGGGGAGTTACCAGTACAGTAACCATACCAGGAAGTACTTAATTTATTAAGCTACTGCTTTTCTTATTCTCAGTGGAGATATTCATGGATAAACAGCTACCTACGCAGCATGTTCATGTCTTTCCTAAATGAGCTTTTATCTCTCTCCCTCACCACAAATCAGATATTCTGAGGAGTTCCCAGTACATTATCCTTTCCCCTGTGTAATTACCTTAACAAGCTCCAGCTGTTTTTATTCTCAGAAGGTTTACTCCCTGATATACAGCTTCCTACCCCCTTCGTAATTGCAGGTCCTAAATGAGCTTTTTTCTCTGTTCCCTCACCACAATGCAGATTCTTTTGGGGAGTGACCAGTACAGTAACCATACCAGGAAGTACTTAATTTATTAAGCTACTGCTTTTCTTAATCTCAGTGGAGATATTTACTGATAAACAGCTACGTATGCAGCATGATCATGTCGGTCCTAAATGAGCTTTTATCTCTCTCCCTCACCACAAATCAGATTCTTCTGAGGAGTTCCCAGTACATTATCCTTTCCCCTGTGTAATTACCATAACAAGCTCCAGCTGTTTTTATTCTCAGAAGGTTTACTCGCTGATATACATCTGCCTACTCCCTTCGTAAGTGCAGGTATTAAATGAGCTTTTTTCTCTGTTCCCTCACCACAATCCAGATTCTTTTGGGGAGTTACCAGTACAGTAACCATACCAGGAAGTACTTAATTTATTAAGCTACTGCTTTTCTTAATCTCAGTGGAGATATTTACTGATAAACAGCTACCTATGCACCATGTTCATGTCGTTTCTAAATGAGCTTTTATCTCTCTCCCCTCACCACAAATCAGATTCTTCTGAGGAGTTCCCAGTACATTATCCTTTTCCCTGTGTAATTACCTTAACAAGCTCCAGCTGTTTTTATTCTCAGAAGGTTTACTCCCTGATATGCAGCTGCCTACCCCCTTCGTAAGTGCAGGTCCTAAATGAGCTTTTTTCTCTATTCACCCACCACAATCCAGATTCTTTTGGGGTGTTACCAGTACAGTAAGCATACCAGGAAGTACTTAATTTATTAAGCTACTGCTTTTCTAATCTCAGTGGAGATATTTACTGAAAAACAGCTACCTACGCAGCATGTTCATGTCATTCCTAAATGAGCTTTTATCTCTCTCCCCTCACCACAAATCAGATTCTTCTGAGGAGTTCCCAGTACATTATCCTTTCCCCTGTGTAATTACCTTAATAAGCTCAGCTGTTTTTATTCTTAGAAGGTTTACTCCCTGATATACAGCTGGCTACCCCCTTCGTAAGTGCAGGTCCTAAATGAGCTTTTTTCTCTGTTCCCTCACCACAATCCAGATTCTTTTGGGGAGTTACTAGTACAGTAACCATACCAGGAAGTACTTAATTTATTAGGCTACTGCTTTTCTTAATCTCAGTGGAGATATTTACTGATAAACAGCTACGTATGCAGCATGTTCATGTCGTTCCTAAATGACCTTTTATCTCTCTCCCCTCACCACAAATCAGATTCTTCTGAGGAATTCCCAGTACATTATCCTTTCCCCTGTGTAATTACCTTAACAAGCTCCAGCTGTTTTTATTCTCAGAAGTTTAACTCCCTGATATGCAGCTGCCTACCCCCTTCGTAATTGCAGGTCCTAAATGAGCTTTTTTCTCTGTTCCCTCAACAAAATCCCGATTCTTTTGGGGAGTTACCAGTACAGTAACCATACCAGGAGGTACTTAATTTATTAAGCTACTGCTTTTCTTAATTTCAGTGGAGATATTTACTGATAAACAGCTACGTACGCAGCATGATCATGTCGTTCCTAAATGAGCTTTTACCTCTCTCCCCTCAAAACAAATCAGATTCTTCTTAGGAGTTCCCAGTACATTATCCTTTCCCCTGTGTAATTACCTTAACAAGCCCCAGCTGTTTTTATTCTCAGAAGGTTTACTCCCTGATATACAGTTGCCTACTCCCTTCGTAAGTGCAGGTCCTAAATGAGCTTTTTTCTCTGTTCCCTCACCACAATCCAGATTCTTTTGGGGAGTTACCAGTACAGTAACCATACCAGGAAGTACTTAATTTATTAAGCTACTGCTTTTCTTAATCTCAGTGGAGATATTTACTGATAAACAGCTACCTACGCAGCATGTTCATGTCGTTCCTAAATGAGCTTTTATCTCTCTCCCCTCACCACAAATCAGATTCTTCTGAGGAGTTCCCAGTACATTATCCTTTCCCTGTGTAATTACCTTAACAAGCTCCAGCTGTTTTTATTCTCAGAAGGTTTACTCCCTGATATACAGCTGCCTACACCCTTCGTAAGTGCAGGTCCTAAATGAGCTTTTTTCTCTGTTCCCTCACCACAATCCAGATTCTTTTGGGGAGTTACCATTACAGTAACCATACCAGGAAGTACTTAATTTATTAAGCTACTGCTTTTCTTAATCTCAGTGGAGATATTTACTGATAAACAGCTACCTATGCAGCATGTTCATGTCGTTCCTAAATGAGCTTTTATCTCTCTCCCCTCACCACACATCAGATTCTTCTAAGGAGTTCCCAGTACATTATCCTTTCCCCTGTGTAATTACCTTAACAAGCTCCAGCTGTTTTTATTCTCAGAAGGTTTACTCCCTGATATACAGCTGCCTACCCCCTTCGTAAGTGCAGGTCCTAAATGAGCTTTTTTCTCTGTTCCCTCACCACAATCCTGATTCTTTTGGGGAGTTACCACTACAGTAACCATACCAGGAAGTACTTAATTTATTAAGCTACTGCTTTTCTTAATCTCAGTGGAGATATTTACTGATAAACAGCTACCTACGCAGCATGTTCATGTCGTTCCTAAATGAGCTTTTATCTCTCTCCCCTTACCACATATCAGATTCTTCTGAGGAGTTCCCAGTACATTATCCTTTCCCCTGTGTAATGACCTTAACAAGCTCCAGCTGTTTTTATTCTCAGAAGCTTTACTCCCTGATATACAGCTGACTACCCCCTTCGTAAGTGCAGGTCGTAAATGAGCTTTTTTCTCTGTTCCGTCACCACAATCCAGATTCTTTTGGGGAGTTACCAGTACAGTAACCATACCAGGAAGTACTTAATTTATTAAGCTACTGCTTTTCTCAATCTCAGTAGAGATATTTACTGAAAAAACAGCTACCTACGCAGCATGTTCATGTCGTTCCTAAATGAGCTTTTATCTCTCTCCCCTCACCACAAATCAGATTCTTCTGAGGAGTTCCCAGTACATTATCCTTTCCCCGTGTAATTACCTTAACAAGCTCCAGCTGTTTTTATTCTCAGAAGGTTTACTCCCTGATATACAGCTGCCTACCCCCGTCGTAAGTGCAGGTCCTAAATGAGCTTTTTTCTCTGTTCCCTCACCACAATCCAGATTCTTTTGCGGAGTTACCACTACAGTAACCATACCAGCAAGTACTTAATTTATTAAGCTACTGCTTTTCTTAATCTCAGTGGAGATATTTACTGATAAACAGCGACGTTTGCAGCATGTTCATGTCGTTCCTAAATGAGCTTTTATCTCTCTCCCCTCACCACAAATCAGATTCTTCTGAGGAGTTCCCAATACTTTATCCTTTCCCCTGTGTAATTACCTTAACCATCTCCAGCTGTTTTTATTCTCAGAAAGTTTACTCCCTGATATACTGCTGCCTACCCCCTTCGTAAGTGCAGGTCCTAAATGAGCTTTTTTCTCTGTTCCCTCACCACAATCCAGATTCTTTTGGGGAGTTACCAGTACAGTAACCATACCAGGAAGTACTTAATGTATTAAGCTACTGCTTTTCTTTATCTCAGTGGAGATATTTACTGATAAACAGCTACCTACGCAGCATGTTCATGTCGTTCCTAAATGAGCTTTAACTCTCTCTTCTCACCACAAATCAGATTCTTCTGAGGAGTTGCCAGTACATTATCCTTTCCCCTGTGTAATTACCTTAACAAGCTCCAGCTGTTTTTATTCTCAGAAGGTTTACTCCCTGATATACAGCTGCCTACCCCCTTCGTAAGTGCAGGTCCTAAATGAGCTTTTTTCTCTGTTCCCTCACCACAATCCAGATTTTTTGGGGAGTTACCAGTACAGTAACCATTCCAGGAAGTACTTAATTTATTAAGCTACTGCTTTTCTTAATCTCAGTGGAGATATTTACTGATAAACAGCTACCTACGCAGCATGTTCATGTCGTTCCTAAATGAGTTTTTATCTCTCACCCCTCACCACAAATCAGATTCTTCTGAGGAGTTCCCAGTACAT
The DNA here is from genome assembly GCF_023159225.1 of Perognathus longimembris pacificus. NCBI lineage: Eukaryota > Metazoa > Chordata > Mammalia > Rodentia > Heteromyidae > Perognathus > Perognathus longimembris. The sequence continues at coordinate 6,379 of NW_025956007.1, read as the reverse complement.
TATCTTTTCCCCTGTGTAATTACCTTAACAAGCTCCAGCTGTTTTTATTCTCAGAAGGTTTACTCCCTGATATACAGCTGCCTACCCCCTTCGTAAGTGCAGGTCCTAATTGAACTTTTTTCTCTGCTCCTTCACGACAATCCAGATTCTTTTGGGGAGTTACCAGTACAGTAACCATACCAGGAAGTACTTAATTTATTAAGCTACTGCTTTTCTTAATCTCAGTGGAGATATTTACTGATAAACAGCTACCTACGCAGCATGTTCATGTCGTTCCTAAATGAGCTTTTATCTCTCTCCCCTCACCACAAATCAGATTCTTCTGAGGAGTTCCCAGTACATTATCCTTTCCCCTGTGTAATTACCTTAACAAGCTCCAGTTGTTTTATTCTCAGAAGGTTTACTCCCTGATATACAGCTTCCTACCCCCTTAGTAAGTGTAGGTCCTAAATAAGCTTTTTTCTCTGTTCCCTCACCACAATCCAGATTCTTTTGGGGAGTTACCAGTACAGTAACCATACCAGGAAGTACTTAATTTATTAAGCTACTTCTTCTCTTAATCTCAGTGGAGATATTTACTGATAAACAGCTACCTACGCAGCATGTTCATGTCGTTCCTAAATGAGCTTTTATCTCTCTCCCCTCACCACAAATCAGATTCTTCTGAGGATTTCCCAGTACATTATCCTTTCCCCTGTGTAATTACCTTAACAAGCTCCAGCTGTTTTTATTCTCAGAAGGTTTACTCCCTGATATACAGCTGCCTACCCCTTCGAAAGTGGAGGTCCTAAATGAGCTTTTTTCTTTGTTCCCTCACCACAATCAAGATTCTTTTGGGGAGTTACCAGTACAGTAACCATACCAGGAAGTACTTAATTTTTAAGCTACTGCTTTTCTTAATCTCAGTGGAGATATTTACTGATAAACAGCTACCTACGCAGCATGTTCATGTCGTTCCTAAATGAGCTTTTATCTCTCTCCCCTCACCACAAATCAGATTCTTCTGAATTGTTCCCAGTACATTATCCTTTCCCCTGTGTAATTACCTTAACAAGCTCCAGCTGTTTTTATTCTCAGAAGGTTTACCCCCTGATATACAGCTGCCTACCCCCTTCGTAAGTGCAGGTCCTAAATGAGCTTTTTTCTCTGTTCCCTCACCACAATCCAGATTCTTTTGGGGAGTTACCAGTACAGTAACCATACCAGGAAGTACTTAATTTATTAAGCTTCTGCTTTTCTTAATCTCAGTGGAGATATTTACTGATAAACATCTACCTACGCAGCATGTTCATGTCGTTCCTAAATGAGCTTTTATCTCTCTCCCCTCACCAAAAATCAGATTCTTCTGAGGAGTTCCCAGTACATTATCCTTTCTCCTGTGTAATTACCTTAACAAGCTCCAGCTGTTTTTATTCTCAGAAGGTTTACTCCCTGATATACAGCTGCCTACCCCCTTCGTAAGTGCAGGTCCTAAATGAGCTTTTTTCTCTGTTCCCTCACCACAATCCAGATTCTTTTGGGAGTTACCAGTACAGTAACCATACCAGGAAGTACTTAATTTATTAAGCTACTGCTTTTCTTAATCTCAGTGGAGATATTTACTGATAAACAGCTACGTCCGCAGCATGTTCATGTCGTTCCTAATGAGCTTTTATCTCTATCCCCTCACCACGAATCAGATTCTTCTGAGGATTTCCCAGTACATTATCCTTTCCCCTGTGTAATTACCTTAACAATCTCCAGCTGTTTTTATTCTCAGAAGTTTTACTTCCTGATATACAGCTGCCTACCCCCTTCGTAAGTGCAGGTACTAAATGAGCTTTTTTCTCTGTTCCCTCACCACAATCCAGATTATTTGGGGAGTTACCAGTACAGTAACCATACCAGGAAGTACTTAATTTATTAAGCTACTGCTTTTCTTAATCTCAGTGGAGATATTTACTGATAAACAGCTACCTACGCAGCATGTTCATGTCGTTCCTAAATGAGCTTTTATCTCTCTCCCCTCACCACAAATCAGATTCTTCTGAGGAGTTCCCAGTACATTATCCTTTCCCCTGTGTAATTACCTTAACAAGCTCCAGCTGTTTTTATTATCAGAAGGTTTACTCCCTGATATACAGCTGCCTACCCCCTTCGTAAGTGCAGGTCTTAATGTTCTTTTTTCTCTGTTCCCTCACCACAATCCAGATTCTTTTGGGGAGTTACCAGTACAGTAACCATACCAGGAAGTACTTAATTTATTAAGCTACTGCTTTTCTTAATCTCAGTGGAGATATTTACTGATAAACAGCTACCTATGCAGCATGTTCATGTCGTTCCTAAATGAGGTTTTATCTCTCTCCCCTCACCACAAATCAGATTCTTCTGAGGAGTTCCCAGTACATTATCCTTTCCCCTGTGTAATTACCTTAACAAGCTCCAGCTGTTTTTATTCTCAGAAGGTTTACTCCCTGATATACAGCTGCCTACCCCCTTCGTAAGTGCAGGTCCTAAATGAGCTTTTTTCTCTGTTCCCTCACCACAATCCAGATTCTTTTGGGAAGTTACCAGTACAGGAACCATACCAGGAAGTACTTAATTTATTAAGCTACTGCTTTTCTTAATCTCAGTGGAGATATTTACTGATAAACAGCTACCTACGCAGCATGTTCATGTCGTTCCTAAATGAGCTTTTATCTCTCTCCCCTTACCACAAATCAGATTCTTCTGAGGAGTTCCCAGTACATTATCCTTTCCCCTGTGTAATTACCTTAACAAACTCCAGCTGTTTTTATTCTCAGAAGGTTTACTCCCTGATATACAGCTGACTACCCCCTTCGTAAGTGCAGGTCGTAAATGAGCTTTTTTCTCTGTTCCGTCACCACAATCCAGATTCTTTTGGGGGAGTTACCAGTACAGTAACCATACCAGGAAGTACTTAATTTATTAAGCTACTGCTTTTCTCAATCTCAGTAGAGATATTTACTGAAAAAACAGCTACCTACGCAGCATGTTCATGTCGTTCCTAAATGAGCTTTTATCTCTCTCCCCTCACCACAAATCAGATTCTTCTGAGGAGTTCCCAGTACATTATCCTTTCCCCGTGTAATTACCTTAACAAGCTCCAGCTGTTTTTATTCTCAGAAGGTTTACTCCCTGATATACAGCTGCCTACCCCCGTCGTAAGTGCAGGTCCTAAATGAGCTTTTTTCTCTGTTCCCTCACCACAATCCAGATTCTTTTGCGGAGTTACCAGTACAGTAACCATACCAGCAAGTACTTAATTTATTAAGCTACTGCTTTTCTTAATCTCAGTGGAGATATTTACTGATAAACAGCGACGTTTGCAGCATGTTCATGTCGTTCCTAAATGAGCTTTTATCTCTCTCCCCTCACCACAAATCAGATTCTTCTGAGGTGTTCCCAATACTTTATCCTTTCCCCTGTGTAATTACCTTAACCATCTCCAGCTGTTTTTATTCTCAGAAAGTTTACTCCCTGATATACTGCTGCCTACCCCCTTCGTAAGTGCAGGTCCTAAATGAGCTTTTTTCTCTGTTCCCTCACCACAATCCAGATTCTTTTGGGGAGTTACCAGTACAGTAACCATACCAGGAAGTACTTAATGTATTAAGCTACTGCTTTTCTTTATCTCAGTGGAGATATTTACTGATAAAGAGCTACCTACGCAGCATGTTCATGTCGTTCCTAAATGAGCTTTAAACTCTCTCTTCTCACCACAAATCAGATTCTTCTGAGGAGTTGCCAGTACATTATCCTTTCCCCTGTGTAATTACCTTAACAAGCTCCACCTGTTTTTATTCTCAGAAGGTTTACTCCCTGATATACAGCTGCCTACCCCCTTCGTAAGTGCAGGTCCTAAATGAGCTTTTTTCTCTGTTCCCTCACCACAATCCAGATTTTTTGGGGAGTTACCAGTACAGTAACCATTCCAGGAAGTACTTAATTTATTAAGCTACTGCTTTTCTTAATCTCAGTGGAGATATTTACTGATAAACAGCTACCTACGCAGCATGTTCATGTCGTTCCTAAATGAGCTTTTATCTCTCACCCCTCACCACAAATCAGATTCTTCTGAGGAGTTCCCAGTACATTATCCTTTCCCCTGTGTAATTACCTTAACAAGCTCCAGCTGTTTTTATTCTCAGAAGGTTTACTCCCTGATATACAGCTGCCTACCCCCTTCGTAAGTGCAGGTCCTAATTGAACTTTTTTCTCTGCTCCTTCACGACAATCCAGATTCTTTTGGGGAGTTACCAGTACAGTAACCATACCAGGAAGTACTTAATTTATTAAGCTACTGCTTTTCTTAATCTCAGTGGAGATATTTACTGATAAACAGCTACCTACGCAGCATGTTCATGTCGTTCCTAAATGAGCTTTTATCTGTCTCCCCTCACCACAAATCAGATTCTTCTGAGGAGTTCCAGTACATTATCCTTTCCCCTGTGTAATTACCTTAACAAGCTCCAGTTGTTTTTATTCTCAGAAGGTTTACTCCCTGATATACAGCTTCCTACCCCCTTAGTAAGTGCAGGTCCTAAATAAGCTTTTTTCTCTGTTCCCTCACCACAATCCAGATTCTTTTGGGGAGTTACCAGTACAGTAACCATACCAGGAAGTACTTAATTTATTAAGCTACTTCTTCTCTTAATCTCAGTGGAGATATTTACTGATAAACATCTACCTACGCAGCATGTTCATGTCGTTCCTAAATGAGCTTTTATCTCTCTCCCCTCACCACAAATCAGATTCTTCTGAGGATTTCCCAGTACATTATCCTTTCCCTTGTGTAATTACCTTAACAAGCTCCAGCTGTTTTTATTCTCAGAAGGTTTACTCCCTGATATACAGCTGCCTACCCCTTCGAAAGTGGAGGTCCTAATGAGCTTTTTTCTTTGTTCCCTCACCACAATCAAGATTCTTTTGGGGAGTTACCAGTACAGTAACCATACCAGGAAGTACTTAGTTTTTTAAGCTACTGCTTTTCTTAATCTCAGTGGAGATATTTACTGATAAACAGCTACCTACGCAGCATGTTCATGTCGTTCCTAAAGAGCTTTTATCTCTCTCCCCTCACCACAAATAAGATTCTTCTGAATTGTTCCCAGTACATTATCCTTTCCCCTGTGTAATTACCTTAACAAGCTCCAGCTGTTTTTATTCTCAGAAGGTTTACCCCCTGATATACAGCTGCCTACCCCCTTCGTAAGAGCAGGTCCTAAGTGAGCTTTTTTCTCTGTTCCCTCACCACAATCCAGATTCTTTTGGGGAGTTACCAGTACAGTAACCATACCAGGAAGTACTTAATTTATTAAGCTTCTGCTTTTCTTAATCTCAGTGGAGATATTTACTGATAAACATCTACCTACGCAGCATGTTCATGTCGTTCCTAAATGAGCTTTTATCTCTCTCCCCTCACCACAAATCAGATTCTTCTGAGGATTTCCCAGTACATTATCTTTCCCTTGTGTAATTACCTTAACAAGCTCCAGCTGTTTTTATTCTCAGAAGGTTAACTCCCTGATATACAGCTGCCTACCCCCTTCGTAAGTGTAGGTCCTAAATGAGCTTTTTTCTCTGTTCCCTCACCACAATCCAGATGCTTTTGGGGAGTGACCAGTACAGTAACCATACCAGGAAGTACTTAATTTATTAAGCTACTGCTTTTCTTAATCTCAGTGGAGATATTTACTGATAAACAGCTACGTACGCAGCATGTTCATGTCGTTCCTAAATGAGCTTTTATCTCTCTCCCCTCACCACAAATCAGATTCTTCTGAGGAGTTCCCAGTACTTCATCTTTTCCCCTGTGTAATTACCTTAACAAACTCCAGCTGTTTTTATTCTCAGAAGGTTTACTCCCAGATATACAGCTGCCTACCCCTTCGTAAGTGCAGGTCCTAAATGAGCTTTTTTCTCTGTTCCCTCACCACAATCCAGATTCTTTTGGGGAGTTACCATTACAGTAACCATACCAGGAAGTACTTAATTTATTAAGCAACTGCTTTTCTTAATCTCAGTGGAGATATTTACTGATAAACAGCTACCTACGCAGCATGTTCATGTCGTTCCTAAATGAGCTTTTATCTCTCTCCCCTCACCACAAATCAGATTCTTCTGAGGAGTTCCCAGTACATTATCCTTTCCCCTGTGTAATTACCTTAACAAGCTCCAGCTGTTTTTATTCTCAGAAGGTTTGCTCCCTGATATACAGCTGCCTACCCCCTTCGTAAGTGCAGGTCCTAAATGAGCTTTTTTCTCTGTTCCCTCACCACAATCCAAATTCTTTTGGGGAGTTACCAGTACAGTAACCATACCAGAAAGTACTTAATTTATTAAGCTACTGCTTTTCTTAATCTCAGGTGGAGATATT